>NC_088601.1:1800000-2100000 GCF_036426115.1 Kwoniella botswanensis | reverse complement strand
TTACAACTACGTTCCTGGCAGCGATGAAGAAAAGCGATTGGTGAGGAAGATTGATAGACATCTTCTCCCAATGCTCTGGATCATGTATGTATTCAACTGTGAGTGAATCCAATCTGGACTCCAAAGTACTCCTCAGACTATGCGCTTGTCGAGATTATATCGGTTGAAAGCGTCTTCGCTGTTCTAAGGTGGCTAGGAACTGTCCGATCTACCCATCATCTTGCACTTGGGTTTTAGCTGATTTTATGACGAAAGATATTGATCGGACCAATATTGGTAACGCGAAGGTTGGGGGTATGCAGGCGGATCTCAAGCTCTCATCGTCAGATTACTCGCTCGTACTGTCCATCTTCTTCGTTGTGAGTATATAAGGTCTCACGCTCTGCATACGAGGGTAGAGGTGAGGATTCATGCTGACAGATGCTCGCGTCAGGGTTATTTGCTGAACGAAGTGCCATGCAATATGATCCTTGCAAGGTCTACGCCTAGCATCTTCCTTCCGACTGTGATGGTACTATGGGGAGGGATGTCGATCGGAGCTAAAGGTGTCAACTCACTCGGTGGGATGGTTGCTTTCCGAATGGTACTTGGACTGGTAGAAGCAGGATTCTTGTGAGTGGACTACGAGAAAATCAGCCTTCATGCCGAGCTTACAAGTCCCTTATCTGCGTATTTAGCCCCGGAGTCATGCTTCTCATGTCTTGTTGGTACAAAGTGAGTCTACAGCTGTGACATGTTTCTTGGACTTGCCCTGACATCTGTCTAGCCTGTGGAAATGTCGAAACGAATCGCTTTATTCTATACCGCGTCTTTAGTTTCCGGAGCTTTCGGAGGACTTCTGGCAGGAGGTATCATCGAGGGCATGGAGGGTGTAGCAGGTACTCGAGGTTGGAAATGGTGAGCTTTCTTCACCAAGTATAGCTGGTGCGACGCTGAGCTGTCGATAGGCTGTTCATCATCGAAGGATTGGCAACGGTCGTCATAGCAAGTGCCGCATACTTCATTTTACCCAACTACCCCACTACCACCAAATGGCTCTCCGATTCCGAGCGAGAACTGGCAGTAGCTAGACTCGGAACTGGACGAGATGAAGATGGAGAGCACATGTCGCACTGGCAGGCTTTTAAAGTAGCCCTCAAGGATCCAAAGACTTGGGTACGTCCAGTCCAATCAGAGTTTAATCAAGTGTGGCACTAACGGATTTTTGGGTCGATAGGTTTTCATGCTCATCTACAACGTATTAAACAGTGTTGGAACTATCTCCTACTTCTTCCCTACGCTGATGACCTCTCTGGGATACACCGGTCGAAAGGCACAATTCATGACTACTCCTATATATTGCGTCGCCCTTGTCATTTCAGTTATTAACGGATGGAACGCGGACAGGACCGGTCAAAAGGCATACACTGTAATGGGCGCTTGTATCTGCGGTATCATCAGCTTCATCATCTGTGTCACGGTCCATAACAATGCTGTCAGGTGAGTGTTGACTAGCCATGTCATTTATCATCTCTCCTGCAGATGCTGACCTATTGTAATAGATACACCTTCATCTGTTTTGGAGGCGCGGCCATCTGGACCTCGGTTCCCATCTTTCTCAGTTGGATGGTGACCATGTTCGATGGAAGGGAGCCCCGTGCCATCTCGATCGCGCTTATTAATGGTGTTGGCAACCTCAGTAGCGTTTACGGCTCTTTCTTCTGGCCTTCGTCTGACGCACCTCAATATGTGACTGGTTTTTCAATCACCACCGCTCTTATTGGATTTGCGGCAATTTTGGTGGCACTCGCTAAATGGAGGTACCAAGATAAAGGTTTTGCGGGCATTCCTCAACGGGGTACTAGGTGGTAGGGTGTCTGTGGAACAGAGTAGAGTCTAGATGATGGTACTTTCGAGTTAAGAGGTGAAAAGTCCTGTTGAAAAATGGAGTTTTCTTCAAATTGTACGAGAGTTGCTAGCTTCGGAAATATTGATGTAAAGTGTATGAATCTTATACATGATCTGGATGATGATAATATATAGCTCACAAAGTCATGAGGCGGTGTCTCGAAAGAAAGATACTGTATGTTATAGGTAAACAGTACATGACAAACTGATGGTTTCGAGAATTATGATTAGAGAGAGAGTATGTACAAATGAGGAAATGTTCTTTTCGATATATATTTCGGAGTTGACCGTTTGTCTTTTGACCTTTGTAAGTAGCGATTCTCTCCATCTTCAGCGTCGCTCAGCTTTGACTTTCTCTATAATGAGGACATCCAATGGTCGTTAGTTCAGGGGTCGATGGGCAGGAGATCTGATATATTTAAGTGAAGAGAGCACTCACTCTCTTTTTTAACCGAAGGTTTCTCATCTTTCGCCTCTAGACCACCTGCCAACTCGTACAAATCGGTAAATTCAGGTACTTCGTCTCTGCCCCACGTCCATTGAATGTACCCCTCTGACTGATTCTTAATCATGTGTAAAAGACGTTCGTAGAGTACAAGATCGTTTTCTCGAGGATTTTGGGGTTTGCCGATCTTGGCGATTGTAACCTGATATTCGTGCAAATTCCAATCGCTGTCGTTTTTGGCGTAAGCTCGGAAAGTAAAACCTTTCAGAACTTGAGCATGGGCGATACTACCTTTACCGCATGTATCGTTACCTTGACGAGCGAGAGCTTCCAACAGCATACATGCACCGTGAAGATCGCATAGACCATTCGAACATGCGAAAGATCTTTTGCCAGTCGGGTGAGGAAGCAGATTGCCGATCGGTATTCTTTCGGACCACTGGGGCATTCCGGAAAGAGCGGGGATGTGATTGCTTCGAGGACCGCTGTACTTCCTGTGAAACACTTCGTATCCGAGTTTCTGAGTGAAAAGTATTTATCAGCATGAATCGCCATGCATATTGATCATGGACACACCTTTCGAGTAGCCAAGTAAGCGAATACCAAATCCTCTCGCTCTACATCCCTCCACTCTCGAGCGAAGATTCTATTGGGTGAGGAAGTTATAACCCGATCGAAACGATTCAGTTGGCAAATTGCAACGAAAGGTAATCCCCAATCAGTGATACACTCCGGGAAAGCCTTAGTCTCATCCCATTTGTAATTGACTTCGAAGAGGAAATTTTGTTGTTTAGCTTGAAGCTTATCTTCTTCGGTCAATGGAAGGATAACAGTCGGATACCTTGTGACAAAAATCTATCAGCAATATATTCTCGCCTCGGTTGAACGAGATACACACTTGTCAGCATGTTTGACAACAGTCAGGAAATGATTTTTCATATCTTCCTTCGTCTTATGCCCATCGGCGAGAGCATGAAAAATCGCCAAAAGGTCCGAAGCAGAATAAGGAAAAGTCAATCCTTTCTTGAGAAGTTTCCCGTCAGTGTCGGTATATTGCTGAAGCCACCAGGCATGTCTTTCATCTAATTGACCTTGGTAAGGGGTTCTCTTGGGTTCTCTTCCCAAACTCCTCGGTGATGGTTGGTGTTGAAAATCTTTATCAACAACAATCATATCAGCTTTCTAGTAGAGTCAGAGTGAATGAGTGACCGAGATGATTGCTTACGTTGTGGCTAGGCAGATCGAGGTCGTTCCTTCCCACTGTATGTAACGGCATGGCTGGAGTGTCTACGTGAATCATGGAATTTCAGTATGATTCGAGAAGGAAGGAAAGAGAAGGTGAAAGGATGAGGATCAGAGAGGAAGAATAATGCACACTCCTGATCCACCAGTGATCTTCATCCAAGGAGAGACTCACAGCTGTTCGTGAGGTAGTTACGCACACATCTGGTAGCCTCTGACGTCAAGTAAAGCAGGAGTATGATTCAAGTGGGTAGTCGAAAGGAGAGACTGTGCATGATTAAGAAGAGGAAAAGCAAACAAGGAAAAGGAAGAAGAGATTAGGAAGTAAACTCGTCCGTAGGGGTGAAGCCAGTCCAGTCAGGCAGGCCACACAGACCTCTCAAGTGATGTCGACTTGACTTAACATTGAAAGCAGGGGACAAAGCGTTCATCCATTTTTCAGGAGGACAGTGGAAAAGATACTCAAGTCCATGGTATATACCCCATGCATCCCACCATAGGTTTACAATTATGCTTCCTCGCCACTCATCAACCTCTCACGCTCACCTACTTCCTCTGTATCCTTCTTCTCAGAACCATATTGCTAATGTCACTTTGTTAGCAAATACCATCAGTCTTGCACTCTCACTCACGGCTGACCATATCCCAGTAACAACTATGATAACCATTCCCAGTCCAGCCAACCAATTTGGTATCTCCTTTGTGAACAGCCATTGGATGATCACTGCGAATACCACTTGCAGATAACCCAGTATCGCTATACTTCCCCCGGAAGTACGTTGGAGGGAGAGTACGATAGATACTTGAGCCATGAAACCGCATGCCTATGTGGGTCGATCAATCAGTAATTATCGCATATGATCTGAATATCGTGAAGGAAGTACTAGAAAATAAGAGCTTACTGTAACGGTGGCTAGTAATCCCCATACTTTTGCTTTGAGATCTAATACAGGTGGAATGTGAAGTATGATCATTTGCCTATGACGAACAGATGGTATATGAGTATAGCAAGGCGGGGGAAGTGGACTAACTTACAATGGTCCAAGTAATAAGCCTGTTACTGCGAATACTCCCAGGATCAAAATTGGATCTACCCTCTCTATCTTGCGTAATAACAAGAAATCGACTGAGCTTGTGAGTGTACTGAGTATCGCCAAAGTGAATCCTAGAGCCCGATTATCTTTTGGAGACGGGTCGAGGGGATGAAATAGAGAGGAAGGTTGAATGACTAGTATAACGGCCAGGAACGATATGACTAGTAGTATGATATTCCTAAGTCAGTAAAATGACAGTGCAGTGACGACAAACTGAAATAGACTTACCACTTGCTAGGAGTTGAATGATCGAGAACCTCTCTCGAAGAAACACGAAACATAGTAATCCTACTGGGAAGGGACGTAGGTGAAGGATGACTGTACATTCCGATAAGGTGATGTAAAGCAACGAAGCATACATTGTGATGATAACAAGGGAATTGTTGAAACCTCTCACCCAAATTAGCGAAGCTTTGGGAGAAGAGATTGATTCTTTTATGAAAGATGGGTGGGTGTATGATAAATACGCAAAACAGAATACGATCGTGGATGACTATTACCGAGAAAAGATATCAGCCAAAAGCGTGTGGATATTTTGTATCAAGGTAGAAAGATGCACTGACCATTCGTATAAATACTATTTGACCTGTGGGTATCCCATGTACATCTTCGAGAACTTGAACCACCCCATCCATCAATACGAACATCAGGTCTGAGAATAGTGCGAGGATTGTTGGGGCGTAGGTACTGTTTAGCATCTTGATCAGAATGGTGTAGGCCATCTTCGTGCAGCTCTTCAGTATCTGCTTGATTGAATATCTGTAAGAATGGTAGGTCAGATTTGCAGTCAGTATTCAATTAGTTTTGAAATCATCACATGAACTTATGAGTGCATACACCATAGCCAGTCAGTACCCCGTCCTAAGCTCCGAGAGTCAGACACCAAATGACCTGCGTATATGGACACTTGTGTGTTATAAAGGATCTAAGAAGAGACCACCCGCCCCCCCACACACACCTTCTGTGTATCCTCAACCTTGACCTTTGGCGAAGGATGGGGTGTCTGGTATCACGTGATATATGACATCACCACCGCCAAACAGAAATCACTATCTTTGATACCCATACTACTACGCGTCGTACTTTATCATTAGTGTCGCATAGCTACAGTGAGGAATGTGAGATGAAGATATGATATTCCCACACCACCCCATTGCGTCCATCATGCAGATAAGAACGAATATCAACATCCACCAACACAGCCCTTATACCAACACCATCAACTTACTACCAACATGCCTCGCAAAGCCACATCCAGAGCTACCATCCGACTCCCCTTGACCGAAAAGGACACCACATCTCTCGCCAATGTGCCTCCTCCTGCCAAGTCCGCCCCAACATCCGCCAAAGGCAACAAGAGGGACATTGACTCTCTCATGGACGCAGCCAACGCAATCGTATCAGATGAGAACCAGAACCAACCTGAACCTGGTGCTAAATCAATAACCAAGCGAGGACAGATATTTGATCCTGATCAACATCCCAATGGAGGTCGGTTCCATCCCCGAAGCTGACATAGCAGAATTAGAGAATGCTTCTTTATATATATCGGATGAGGATGATGAGGATGATCCGACATTGGATATGATCAAATATTCACCTGCTCAGATTAGAAATAAGATACAATCATTTATCAATTCCGGAGAGATGAAGGTCTATCAATTCTGCGATGCGATAGGAGTCAGTAACAATGCCTATCAGAGATTTATGAAGGAGAGTGGACAGAAGGGACAATGGAGTGATACCTATGCTGGAGCACATAGGTTTTTCGTCAAGAGGGAAAGAAAGGGAATCAAGATATCACGAAAGAAGAAGAATGATACTCCGGCGAGTAAGAAAGCCAAAACGACGTCGACCGATCAAGATAAAACCAAAACGAAATCCCCATCTAAGAAAGATTTGGAAGATGAATATGATGTTAGTTCAATTACACTTGATGGAGAAGACATACCAGGTGGAATAGCAGTGTACGATACGTGCGATGATGTTCGAACGAAGATTAATGCCCATCTCAGAAAACCTGGAGTTACAATGGCATCGTTCAATCGAGCTGTTGCAGAAACTTATAAAAAGCAAGTTCTATCTCAAGAAGTGACTATTCAACATAAACAGCTTAAAGATTTTTTGGAGAAACACGGTGCCAGATCTGGATGTACCTCTAAAGTATTTTACGGATCGTACATATACTTTGAAAAATTAAGGATCAAGCAGAATAAACCGAAATCCAAGAAAAGAGAAGAGATGGAGAAGATGCATGGTAAGAAAGGATTGGATATAAAGACGGATCAGAATCATATGCATTTCTGGGGTATGGAAGGGGAAAGTTTCCATGAAGATAGTTATGGAAGAACAAATCTGATTAGTGGGAGGTCGAGAAAAAAGATTATAATCTAGCTTTGAGTGAGTGGTTTTTGATTCCAATCAATGCATCAGTGCTAGTAGGGGGGTGTCGTGGATCAATACGACGTAGTAGTAGATCAGACTGACACGATGCTTTTGTCTTTCTCTTTAGAGTCATCGAATGTCACCAGATGTGATCTCATTTAGGCGCGCTGCGTTATCGAGATATGGAGAATATTCCGGAGGAGAAGCAGCAAAAGTATAATCAATATCAAGCTAGCAAGAAGCAAATGTGAACAGACAATATATTGTATTTATCTACCTTTCACCCATCGAGTCGGGAACGTATACAGTATCCACGGTGATGGGAAAAGTCAAATGGTTTCGTATGACCAGATGAATTAGAGGGGAAATGCGATGTGGGCGATTTGTATGCAGCAGGATTTCCCTTTGGCAAATCACCTTCTTTGAGCACTATTGATACATGATGGTACATCGCATCTATATATCTATAACTATGTTTTTTTTCTGCTCAGCAGCAAAGGAAGATGAGGTCATCTTCGACGTGTATATGATATACTTTTCATTGGCTTGCTTGTGATATATTCACTATTCCCGGAACATGATTCGTAAGATCCAACACTCCATCGTGTATGTTATGTTGATGAGATTAACCCAAAACATTCCAATCCCAATGTTACCACCCCCCAATCCTTCCCCCCTCTTCAAACCAGATATCCTCAAACCCATCAAACACGCCTCCTTCCTCCTCCACCACGCTGATAGTTTCGGGCCATTCGACATCCCTTATTTCCTGAGGGGTATGGTCGTGCCAATCTAAATCCAGACACATCCCTCGGGCTTGACCCATGTAAACCCACGAATGGGCGTAATTCAACGATGGGTTCGACGCGTAATCATTTGACATTCGGCGCTGTAACGATCCCATGAAGATATCAGTACTTGCAAGTGAAAGAAGCAGATGGGACTTACGATATGTGTGAAGAGATTACCTTTACCTAGCCCACTTGATCCGAGGTGTTTGAGGAGATTACTGCGATGAGCAGTCGGATTAGCATGAGCAAGGTTGGATATCGAATGAGACGGGAGCCACAGTGTGAACTGGAACTCACGAATGCACAAACAACGGAGGTGGCCTGGTGAATCCTTCTGGAGTATCTAAATCATGTTGAAGGACGGAACTGTCACGTAGCAAACAAAACAGGTGTTATCAGCATCGACCTCAGCATTGATTTCAGGTTCTTCCTAACAATGTCACTCACTGTCCGCAGAATCTCCCACCTTCATATCCATTCTTGACACCCAACGCACTCATCCATCTGGGTGAAACTCCAAATGGAATATCCAGTATCCTGAAAGCCCATCTGAACGTATCTTTATCACCTCCGCACATGTGGAACCAGAACTCCCTTTCATTCATCATCTCACTAGCTATGATCAATGCAACAAGGTTCAAACCCGAGTTCCCAGCTTTATCAATGACTATTTGACCTGATTCAAATGTCCAAAGATCCAAGGAACAGGTATCACCGACCAGACGCCAGATGGCATTATCAGGATGATCCTTTGAGAGATCTGGCCAGAATACAGCTCGACCGTTGGATTTGTAGATGGGTGAATCGAATAGGTGAACGGGGGAACGTAAAGGGACGTTGTCGGAGTCTAGGTAGAGGATCTCTCGGAAGGACGATTGGACGAGAGCGAGTCCTTTGATCTGCCAATTCTACTCGTACAGACCGTGATCATATGTCAACGGTTTGCAGCCAATCAGGTCATGATATACACGTTCTCACTCACCTTCCATACACCCGAGACCTTCTCTAAGCCCTTGGCCTCCCTCAACGACGCTCCGAGCGCTTCAATCTCGTCCCGCTGGCCTCTATCAGTGAGCTCATCGGAATAATGGAACACTTCGATGGGCAGGTCGACACCGAGTCGACGAAGGTGTTTGATGGCAGTGATAGTTCGCAGAGTAGTATCCTATTTTAGCAAAAGGTGTTAGTACTGACGAATACACGAAGACCGAGGAGGGAACAGAAGTGGAAAGTTGGGGTACAGGGAAGACGAAGTAGACAGAGTAGACGAGGTGGGTGCAAGAACGCAGGACGGACTGAGAATGGAAATCGCATTCAGAGGACTCACCTGATTACCACCCGTCAATACTATCCCCCTTCCTTCCCCAGTCCTCCCATCCTTCCTACCAATAATCTCCTCGCCCTTATTCAACTTATCTTCCAACCATCTAATCAACCCCGCACGTCTACTAGCTATCTCCTGCGCAGTCACAGTCTCTATCCAGAACTGCGCATCTCCATTATATTGATCCGGATTGACCAACTTATCACTCAATTCCCTTGGACATCCCTCGTAATTATCTTCTTTTGCTTCGTCATGTGACTGTATCGGTCGATGTAGGAATTGGTCAAGTTTGGAAGATAGAAGATGATATGTTGGATTATCGAATATGTTTGGAAGTATCAGAGAAGGGATGTATTCAGAGTATATTGATGGTAGTTCTTCCAAAACGGGTTTTTCATATAATATTTCATCGTTTTCTTCTTCATCTTCCTCCTCTTGTATATATGTATCTTCATTCCCATTAGATAATGATGTTGTTGTTGAAGGACGACGTAGTATCATACCATTCTGATCCCCCGAGCCACTAAATGTGTATAACAGCGATATCAACAATATCATCAATATCGCATATCCCAATGGGGTAGGATGAAAATTCCTTTTGATCATTTTCCTAATCCACCGTTTACGTCTGGTACCAGAGGTGATAGGTGATTTAGGAGGAGGTGAAGGTAGGAATTCGTATATGAATGGATTAGAAGGTGAAGGCAAGGCGAAACTATCGCTATCTGGTGTAGGTAACAATTCGCTAGATTCTCCTTCTCTTTCTCCTCTATTGCTCGTCCTCGAGAAAGAAGGTGATCTGGCTCTGATGTTTGGGTTGAGTATACCAAGGGAGGAAGGTGAATAGGTCAGATCGATATGCAGTTTATGTTTTTGATTGGGATGATGGTTTCTTTTATTTACACTTGAAGTAGAAGACATGTTGATACACCCAAGTGGTAAGGAACTCGGATATCAATGGTGAGACATGCTAAGTTTAGACTGCTGCTACGATGACTGCGCATATCATTTGGTGATACAAATGAACGAACAGGTGAAAACAGATGCACATAGCAATAGCAATTGGAAGATATAACATATAAACAGATGCAAATGTATCACTGCGCTGCTGCGGTAGTTGCTTTGCTTCACTTTGCACCTTCTGCGAGGTATCACATAAGGTATAACAACGTATAACATAACCCTCCATGACGACGATGACGGGAAACAGCAAGATTTTCAGTTGGCGATCTCAGGGATCAAGAACAACTTTAACGTAACAGATCAGAAAAAAGGGTTAAGAGGTAACATGTACACCTGTATTTGCATACGTTCTATAAGATACACAAGTCCTTAATGGGGAATCCCAAAACCATATCTGAAGGCTTTACAACCCAACCTTGTAAACTACGATCTAAATACCATTCCCCGTTCCTACTCCAGCACCACCATTCAACACCGTAGGATCTTCATCACTCTTAGCTAGATGTTCCAGGAACTCATCGACGTTGAAATCCGGGTCAATCAACTGTTCGCCCACTCCCGCACCAGTACTATCTGCATTATTCATGTTATGGTTGACAGGTAACGGGTCCAGACCATTGTTCGTTCCATTGGGCAGATCCAATCCCATCGAACGCACCAACGAATCTATACTCTCCTGTAATTGATCTACCCCTCCATTAACACCTACAGCATCTTGATACGATTTCATCAGATCATTCGTATTCTGCATCAAGCTATCTTGGTTGGGTAACGGGGAGAACAAGGCTAATGTCGGATCTAATGAGGTATCTCCAGTAGTTGGATAATTCGCCTGCTGAGGTGTAGGTGTTGGTGCGGGTTTAGTCGACTGAAGTGCTTGACCTTGGACGGAATTGTTTAGCGAGTTCAAAAACATCTGAGCAGCTGCTGGAGATTGGATCAAAGACCCGATGGTAGTCTGCAATAATGACGGATCGAGGTTGTATGCTGAAGCTGCGGCTTCTGCCGATGTAGGCGAGAGAAGGGGTTGAGATGAAGTAGGATTGAGGTTGAGTTGTTGGTTGTATTGAGGGATGGGAGCGTTGTAACGAGCAAGTGCGTTGTTATCGTTGGGGAGTAAGTGGTCGGTATCGGATAAGGGGGACAGATGGTTCGTTCCTAATGTCTGTTCCGCTCCGGGTGTAAGTCCCTTCGAAGCCGCTCTGGAGGTTCCAGTAGGTGTCGAGGAATCATCTTCGGTGGGGAGAGTGGTGAATCGCTGAGCGGAAGATGACCATGATTCGGGGGTCGTAGCCGCTCGTTTGAGAGATGGCATCGAGTAGGCTATATTATTCCATGAAGGTCAGCATCTACTGTGCAGGTAAATTATATTTCCGGAATATGGTGAAATGCCCACTCACTCGACCCAATCTCAACCAATCTATCATCGTCATCTTCCTCTTCCACCGGACCACTCTGAATCATCCTATCTAGTCCCAACCTTTTCCTCTTCTTCGCACTTCCCGTTACATTTTCTTCCGAATTACTATCCTCTCTAGGTCGACCCAAACCACCTCGTTTCATAGCTTCCTTCAAACCTTTCAGTCCTTCTCCCTGAGTCCCAAACAACTGTTCAAGGAACGAAACGATCAGATCGATAGTTTCACCATGTTTCCTCTGTTTCTCCTGAGTCTCATAAGCTTGTCTCCACAACGCTTCGTTGGACGCTTGTAATTTCCTCAAATCCGCTCCTATTGTAGCTTGAGTCTGTCTGATAGCAGCTATACCAGAATGAATAGCGTTGATATCTAATACCTGTCCGGAAGGTCCGACCAATTGATTCGCCTCGCCCTCGACTGACCCATCGGTGATCAGGTATTTACCTTGAGGGGCGGTCGGTGTGGATGTAGAAGCAGCAGCAGCGGCCTGGGTGGCAGAACGAGTGTTGAGTGATCCAGAACCGGTCGAAGGTGCTGGTGTCGGATTGCCTGGTCGGTTGTTCTTACGAGTTACCTTGACGAGTAGGTCGGGTTGACCACGTTTGAAGAATGGATTGGCGAATTCCCAAAGTTCGACGGGAGTCTCATTCTTCAAGGCGCCAGACTGGAGGTGTGGTACTTTATCTGCAGGTGTAAAGGTGGATTAGTTGGGTTTTGTCTAATGACTAGCATGTCAACTTACGGAAACCATACCTGTTGACACTGGTATTAGCGTAATTCGTCAATTATGCATATATGCTCACTCACATATTCAGTTGTCTCACAAAACTCGAAAAGTTGGAATGCTTGAACCATCTAGGCAGCAACTCTCGTCCAAACTGCTCAGCATTCGGTACTAGAGTGAGAACGAGAATCAGCACTGACCCGACTATCTACTAAATCCCCCCTCTACACATCCCGATAATACTCAAGCACACCACTCACCAAAGAAACTATCCCCATTATCCGCCCAATATATCAAATCGTTCACCGACTCATCACTGACCATCGTATACAGCTTATTCAGGAACGCAGGTACCTTGAGTACTTCGCCATTCTCATCTAGACTCATACCCGGTTTTGATACACCCGTATTCGTTGCGGTTGATATGGTAGGCAGAGGGTTGATGGATCTGAGTGGTGAGGGAGGTTCAGATTTGGGTGAAGTGGACGATACGGTCGATACGATGGATGATGGTTTGGATGGACCTGCTACGGCGTACAGGTTGGTTGTCATGTCCAGTGTGAATGACAGAAAGGAAGGCCTGTTGAGGAATGTCGGTAGGGTAACGATCCTTGCTGAGCTGTGTGGGGGGTCTCCCTTCTGACTGATTATATATCCCAGTTATCCGGTCAGAGATGCTTGCAGTGAGGTATGATACTATAGTGGATGTTGTATGATGCTGTGATGATATGGTAAAACACGGATGAATGTTGTTGAGTTGAACTACTACTACTCTCTCGGGATATGCAGACGTAATTTTCAATTTCAAAATAACAAAACCACGTGCCTAACATCTCTCGACTGTCCTCTGCCATCCTCATGCGCCTAAACCATCTACCTCAACCCACGCGTCATCACCATGGTGGTGGGTGGTCTGCGGTCACTCTCACTCATCCAATCTACACCCAATCTGTATTCATAGCCTTGTATCTCAACTCACACCTCGCACACTCACACTGCAGCATGTCGGAAACCACTCCGACAGACAAGGAGATCACACCGACCACCAAAGACGAGACGAAGAAAGATGAGATATCACATGAATCCGATTTAAAGACCGATCACCCGGATCAACCTTCTCAACCCATAAAGTCAAGTACATCAACCCAATCTGCGATAGTATCCTCCCCACCACCCATCACTCCTACTTCCCCTATCACAGCCCCTCAGATTGCATCTTCTTTCTCCCTCGCTGCGCCCAGCACGACCGTGTCAGCCGCTTCACCCGCCAAGCGACGTCCTAAACCACCTACCAAAGGGATCCTCAAACCGCCCCCACCGCCTGCCAAACCTACATTAGGTAACAGGTTAAGGGATATAGTAGGAGGAGCAGTCAATACAGCTGTCGGGACGACTTCGAGGCTATTCGATCCGACAGAGGAAACTGGCGCTGGTCCAAGCTCAGGTTCTAGCTCCGGCGCGGGACCAAGCTCTGCTAATCTCCAAGCTACCTCTTCTGCCCCTGGAGCTGGAGGTGGGACATTGGCATCTATATCAGGAAGACTAGCTGGACTGGGTCTAAGTAGATTCGTACCCGTACCTTCCCCCGTCAATGTCAATTCTACGAGTCAAGGTTCACCATTACCTTCAAGAAGTATATCTCTACCTGAAACGGGATCACCAATGATCATCCATGGACAAGCGGGAAATGCAAATGTGATATTATCAGAGAAGAGTAGGCAGAAACAACCCTTGAAAAGAGCGACTTTCGTTTTGCCCAGCCTTAGCATAACGTATCCTATCAGCTCACAGGCAGAGCCATGGTCAGCGAAGGTAATAGAGGATAGGAAGAGGGTGAGTGGGATTCTGCGGACACGTATCGCACTGTCAAGTGCGGACCATAGTCAAATATTCAATACTTCATGTGGTGATACAACAGCTGATGCATATCGCGACATGCTATCAGATCGAATCCAACCACAGATCACTCTTATCGTCAAGCTGCGGACCGCAGTACTGGACCTCGCAGCGGCTGGTCACGCTATACGAAAGTGCATGTAGAGGGAGAGAAGAGAGGCCGAGAGTGGGGATAGTCAGAGCCTTGGAGGTGAGCTTGATCCCATCCTAACTTGTTCAGCTCGTACTGATCTATTTTAAATTTTTCACCAGACAATTCCGCCTCCCCCTAAAATCCGTCATATCCACATAATCCTTCGTCCCGTCGACCACACCACAATCGGCATAACCCTCCCACCAGGCAGTCCCAACACTCTAGATGTCCCCTTCACTCGCTACTCTGCTGAATCGTTCGCAGACGTTCTATCTGCAGAATGGGGGTTGATGGAATTGAAGTTGGAGAATGGGCTGTTAGAAACTGAAGATAGCTTGAAACCTATCTTGCATGCTTTGTTGATATCTGGAACTTTACCTAATCTGAGTTTGGCGGGGAATAAGAAGATTAAAGTGGGAGGGTGGAGGTTGTTGGCTGTCTTCTTGAAGAGGGTGAGTCAAGGTGTTTGATTAGAGCACTTGGCTAGACGAGGAAATCTCCAGTCTGTTTCAAAAAAAAAACCTGAAATATCCATCAATCATCGGGCAACGCTTGCTGATGTCGTGGATCTATGATATAGGCACGATCACTTCGCTATATCGATCTGTCAGAGACAACCTGGGACAAGAAAGGTATCGAGTACCTAGTTCAAGCTCTCACATCCGCTCAGATCAAAGCTCCGCCTGAGAATGGTGTCTCTCCAGACCCAAGTCAATCCGATCCATCACAGATCGCTGAGACCGAACAAGCTGGAGCGAGGCAGGAGAACGGAGATGTCGAGAAACCCTCCACGGACGCCTATGGCAGCTTCATACCGCCTGCTCCGTTGCTTAAAGAAAATGATCAGAGTAGTACACCTGCTGCGGTCCAGACGCTGCGTCTAGATGGATGTGGGCTGAGAGCAAATGTCATGGAGACTCTTGGTGAGCGAGTCTTTGCATATCTCTCTTCGAGACCTAATACCTGACTGACCGTATGTTGCCAGCCCAAGGAGTCCGCAACTCCGATCTCAAGAACATCTCCCTCCGTCGTAATAGGATCGGACCTCTCGGTGCAGTTGCGCTAGCTCTGATGATTCGTGATTACCCCGATTCAGCTTTGACCATGTCATCCTTATCACCTGGATTATCATCTACGCCTTCCGCCCAATCACCTTTGCTCCTACCGGTCGACGCTGCACCGTCAACACCTACGCCATTACCCTACTCCGCTAGAGTCAGAAAGCCTCAACCTGCTCTACCAGATGACGAGCGAGATCTGCCACCGATACCACTAGTCGTATCATCAGCTACGGGAGGTGTGACATCTCGGACTGTTCCAGAGGGCTACAGGCCACCTCCTCCTCCGAAGGATCCCCTTGTTATGCCTGCGGGAGGTAATTCTACCATGCAAGACGCAGGCAACTTCACCAGCCCGGAGGGTAAAACATCGAATGCCGATCTGGGAGGCGCGAGCATGGCTTTGCAGCGGAGTGTGAGAGCTCTAGATGGGATAGAGAGGATTGGAAGGCTGTTGACGCTGGACCTGAAGTCGAATGAGATCAAGGTGAGTTCATGTTTCTGGGTGTGTGACAAAGGTAAGCTCACGAGTCTTGGATTCTCTCAAGAACGGTGTCAACTATATCGCTCAAGTACTCAAACGAAATCGAACTCTCAAAGTACTCAACCTAAGTGATAATCAAATCGGACCCTCCGGCCTAGTCGCTCTGGCTGAAGCGTTAAAATACAACTCTACTCTCGAAACGTTAGATCTCAGCTCCAATCCATGTTGTGGGCCTTCCATGGCCGGGATCTCATCTCTGAGAACCACATTCACAGTCAACACATCGCTCAAAAGATTGTTTTTATCTGATACAGGTCTAACTACCGAGGGAGCCATCTCGTTAGCTGAATTCTTACCTGAATCGAAATCACTCTTGCATCTCGACCTCACCGACAATCCTCTCATAGAAACTGCCGGTATCTTGGCCATTAGCGTTGGGCTGAAATCGAACAAATTGATTAGATGTCTTGATTTGACTGTACGATCAAATGATGAAGACCTATCGGAACTGAGCCAGAATATCTTACAGCTCTGTATAAGGAATACCGAATTGGCTGCTGAATCGGTATCAGGTGAAAGTAACAAGGTCAAGGTGCAAAGGCATAAACAAGAGGTTATTTGGGAACCTATCAAGAAGTCCAATTTGGTCAAACAGATAAAAGAATTGGATGAATTGGAAAAAGAAAGGAAAAGATTGGAGATCATGCAATCCCCTCAAGGTCAAGCTAGGGAATACGTCTATACACTTAAACCGGATCGAATTCAAAAAGTCGCTGAAGATGTGATTAGAGATTTGACCAGATGGTATGCTGCAGGAAAGGTTTATAACACTGCTAGAAACAAGAATGGATGGACATGGGAACCTGATCAATTGCCTCGAGATGAGTTCTCGATGTTATATGAACGAGCTAAAGTATTGAAAGAACGGTTGATCGAACAGATTCAAGATCCGTCGATTAATTCTGATGGAGTAGATCTAGAAAGATTGTTATCGCTCAATGATGAATTGGAGAATATCATTTCCAATGGAAGGAAATTCAACCCACCGCCAAGATTGCTACTACCTTCTCAGATCATCCCCACATACGAACAATCACCTTTACCTCAACGCACTTCCACACCCACATCCGCATCGACAGGATCACCGGCGAGATTGTACCCACAACATCAACGTCGACATATGCGAATTTCATCTACCGAAATATCAAGTCCTAATTTCTCAATCGGTGATTCGGATAATGATTCTGATCCTGAAGAGATTGATGAGAAGTCCTTCACTTCTAATAATGCAACTCCGACTAAATCCACCACTATCACTAGTGGGGGAAGTAGGAATGTGACGCCTATCACAAAGTTGAATTTGACCTCGAATTCGAATTCTGGATTGGGTTTAGGTTCGATAGCCATTGAAAGATCAGAAGATGCAGACCAGGAAGAAGGGATATTTGAGAAACAGGAGAATGAAGCTTCACCTTCTACTGGATTATTACCTGTCAATTCACAGGAAGCAGACCAAGATTTCTTGGATGACTTGACTAGTCCGACCGAAAAAGCTAGTAGAGCTTGGGTAGAGGAGGAAGGTGAGATTTTCAGAAAAGGAAGTAAACTTGGTGTGGTGGACGAAGGGGATGACACGTTAGGTGAAGAGAAGGAAGATGTAAGTGGTGAAGAATTAAGAAAAGAGGTGAGTAATGGTTGCAATTTGACATTTGATTGACTTTTAACGGTTCGACGAAGAAGTTTTGGGACATGAGACATGGACATTCATGAGATCGATTCAGCTGGATGTGATATACTGACATTGGACTTACCTCTACGCAGATACTGGAAACTCCCGTAGCTAGAAGTACAGTCAGACGAGTTATCCCTGTTGAAGAAGGTGAACAGGGGGAGGAGGAGAATGAAGATGGTGAGGAGGGAACAATCGCTGTTGAGGACGTTGATAAAACTTAGCCGCAGATAGAAAGTAAGAGGAGATGATTAGTTGTAATTTGTATATAAGGACTTTTGCTTTTGTTTGGTCTTTCTTGATTTGGCCTCTTCTTGTTTTTTGGTTCTTGCTCTTGCTCTTGCTTAACGACATTTAATGATTATTTGGTAGTACTAGGATCTCTTGAACTGCATGCGTTTTGGCATCTACACAAAACATCCACTGCATTCCTCTTCATCTGAGCATGATCATGTATATACACATCAGACCAGTCATTTTCGTTTGTTGTGATTCACTTATTTACACATCATGCTAAAGAATCAGAGATGAAGTTCAACCTAATCCACCAGATACCTTCTCCAAGCATCGTTCTCATCATCCTCCCGGGTCATACGATCAAGCTACAAATTGTAGTTCCGTATCGATAGCTACATTCAAGGATTATCACAAGGGGACATGGAAGATCTACTTGTCAGCTAAAAATGCCTCCTGATGGCCTCGATAAATGACTCACGATGACAAGCTGATAATTGTGGTTTCTGGGTATATCTACCTTTCATTTCTTCCCTGATACTAGTCAGGAGTTGTTGATAACTTTGATTGGGGTATTTGGTCAACGCAGCGATGAAAGCCTATGACACCACGAGGATATGTCAAGTTCGTAGCAACGAGGAAGAAAGTGGTATGATAACTTACATAGGACATCGCTCCTGTCGCTTTACCTTCTTCTTGAGTATCTGCACTCTAAATAATATTCAGAGTCAAATATTAGCCATAGCTCAGTGAATCAGATTTGCTGATATGACAGTGAGCACCGTACAATACTCACCGTTTGATTGTCTTTGCATCCAGCCCACTGAATCACATCCGCAGGACTAGTCCTAGTCTTCTTAGTCTTCTCGTGAGATCTCTTCGCGTCAAATACATCTTTGGCAGCTCCAAAAAGATTCGCCATGATCCCTCCTGCATCACCTCGGAGGATGTCCATTCCTGCACCGAGTAATCCTTCTTTCGCTTCGGATAGGAGGTCAGGTTCTTTGATCGTACCTTCGGTGGAGTACTGGACGAACATAAAAGATCAGTTGTCACCTGATTCCAAGAAGCGCACATGAGTACTATGTGGTAGAAGATCAAACTCACAACATATGGTAGGTCCATTACTGTTCCAGAGTGGCAGGAGTCGAAGATCGCGGTGAGTCTACATCCAGCAGGAAGAGGTTTGACGACGAGTTCGTGGCTAAGTCATCGCAAACATGATCATTAGATGTTATAGCTGGACTGATGTTTGTCGGGAACGGGGATCGAACAGCTTACACTGTGGTGAAGGGGAAATGTTAGCTGCTCTGCTACGATCTATGAAAAGAGAAATGAGAGGTGGGCAGCTCACTGTCGTCATCAACGATCAAACCGGCGGTCTCATAATCGAGTGGACAGATAGCTATGTATCCATACCCAAATGAGCTTATCACTATACTCATATTCCGAGTCAGTGGATATCCGAACTTACCCTCATCATCGTCATCACCTTCATCACCGTCGAGATCTTCTGTCTGAGTACCATGTCCGGAGCTATCACGTATCATTCCTATCAATAAACAAACGGTAACCTACGGTCGTCTTGGGGCCACACCTACTAATGCAAGAACAGCGCATCATCCCTTTGTGCACCTTCGACCAACCATCTCATTCCCTTGATGATATTTTCTCTTGTAGGTAGAGTCCTTGGATCGTTCGTATCGTCAGTGAGCATGACGATATCAGCAGGTCTGTAGCCGAATCGCTCGCAAATGAACTTCTGAACGTTATGAGCGTCGTTGATACATCCTGCCAATTCTCCAGAAGTACCAAAGTAGTTGATACCGATCTGAGAAGAAACGTGGATGACTTTAGTAAGAAGATATTCTGCTGGGAGATGGAACACTCACAAGTAATGCCTTTCTGGTACCATTACCTACACATCATGTTCATGATTTGATTAGTACGATAGCTGAGGTAGGTGATGAATAAACTTACATCTCGAATACTCGAAGAACGCCTGAGCGACCTCTCCAGTCTGAGGATCAGTGAAAGTAGGTCCATAGTGTTGTTGATGCGGTTGACCATCGTCTGGACCTCTGTATTGATTGCCATAAGGTGGTTGGGGTGCTTGATATTCATGTTGAGGGACATATCCCGCTCCACTACGAGAGATATCATCGCATATCAGATCACTGTTCAACATTATACCGTTTGACGAGGATGTAGTTACGTTGGATAGTAGTTCTGAGGAGGAGGACCAGGAGGTGGAACATGGCTGTATTGGTCGGCACCTTGTCGATATCTACAATTCACGATAAGTCAGCATCGGCGTTTGTCACAAGTGAAGATGCGTTGCATAACCCACTCAGCACCTGGATAAGCTTGGTTATAGTTCCGGTCGTATCCCCCAAATTGTTGTTGAGGTGCACCGTAACCATATTGTTGCGGTTGTTGATCATATCCTCCGTAATGTTCAGCTCCTCCATAGGGGTATTCACCTTGTCCAGGTTCATTGAGGTTCCTAGCACAACCACCATGAGCTACATTAATAATATTACAAGGCATGAATACACTCACATAGCTCCAAAAGAACCTTCGACACCAGTCGCTTGGTACTCGCCACCCGAGGTATAGCTGACGTATGATCATGTTTCAGCGACTGACCTCTAAGGATATAATTTCTCTGTTCGTAATCGCATAAACTCACTGTTCTCCAGCAGACCTCTCATCGTTATCCTCTTTGTTCTTATCCTCCTCTCTAGTCTCTTTGAGCTTCTTAAATATAGAGCTCACACCTTTAACGATCTTCTCCTTTTTCTCTTTGTCTCCAGATTCTGAATGGGATCGATGACTACCACCACCATACCTATATCCTCCAGCAGTTACTCCTCCTGCTGATTTTTCGTCCTCATACGCTTCTCTATATTCTTCTTCTCCCGAGCCTGAGGCTGAACCTGACTCGGACCCAGAGTGGGATGATCCTTGATCTTCGTCAGATGCTGTATCGGAGCTTGAACTCTCAGATGCTTCTGATCGTTCTTCTTCTCGCTCCTCCTCGTAAGATTCTTCGTATTCGTCGTCTGATGACATGCTGATGGTCGTACTTTGTAGCTGGAGGTCAATAATATATGTATATGAGTATGAGGGATAGAATATAGAGATGTGATGGGAGAGAAGGATAGTAATTCTTGAGATACACGTATACACGCCCTTGTCTCCAGGGTGAATGGTGGGTTTCTGATGTCAGTCAATATACACACGGTCAGTGCATCGTTCAACCTTCCACACTCCATGAACCACACAGCACAAAGGGTGATCCGAAGATCCTTCAAACACTCTCAATCAAAATCCTCTCGGTCAAATGGATGCGAGGCTACCTTTACCATACGATATGCAGACAAATGGTTTCATCTCCTACGATGAGAGGTAAGATCATATATATCGTGAAGAGTGCATTCAGCGATCCAGCATGATCGCTTACTTATCGTCACTACAAAGCTTGGACATGTTTGATTAGCGGAACCAAATAAAAACCTAATACATGATTACAAAACAAGATATTCATCGACATTACGTCATGAGGCTTGGTGGAGTGAACTGGATGAGGTGAGGATCAACATGAACATCCATCTCTAACTCATATCCACGTCTCATCCCCTTATACTAGATCATCACCGTAACACCCTCCATCGTTACACCGACGAGAATCATTCACCACCATGTCAAGCTACGATGCAGCTCCGGATGAGATCATCACCCCTTCTCAATTTAGAGAATCGATGAAGTTGGTAAGGCTTCAGATCGCCATTCCCATATCCGGTGAGTCGGTTTTATCATTCGCAATGGAGTAAGATGGTAGACTGACGATACGTGTCATTTGGATAGTACTGGTGGCAATGGGTGCGAATATAGTATGTGCTTTGGCAATCAAGCCTGGATTGTGTGAGTTTTCTGCAGTCACAATGACTGGAAGGTCATCGATCCTGATTCCATCTACGTCGAATTAACAGCCGGTATCAACGCCTTGTTTCCTACTCTATTATCGCCAAATGCTACGATGGTGGGGATCTACTGGGCTCTATTGTATCTACTACAAGGTAAGTCATGCAAGAGGCAGATCTGCAGAACGGAAGCTGACATTCATCGCGGGTGACAGTCGGTTTCTGCTTGGTTCTCTTGCTCGTGAGAAAGGATGTGACCAAGGTTAGTGATATAACGACGATACTATGTCCATGATTTAGACAATCAATTGTATGGCTAGACTGAACAATGATCTTAGGAAACCCTCATCCACGGTGTCGGACTTCGATTCGCAATTTCAAACTGGCTACAAGCTACATGGGCCGTATTCTTTGTAAGTCGTCTTTGCTTCGCTGATTATTGGTACCAATGCTGAACCTGTAGTCCTGCTAGACCCTCCAATTCTTCTGGGGAGCGGAGATTGTCCTCCTCATCAATGTGCTTATACTGTACGTCTCCCTCCTCCACCCATGAGCGCCATTACGCTAACACCTTCATCGGTAGCTTGTCAATCCATGTCACCCTACTCTACTACCCGGTCACGCTCAAAAGACCCATCGACGCTATCTTCATTCACGCCCCAATGACCATGTTCCTTGCTATTCTTTTCGAGCTTGATTGGCTACACAATGGGTTCGTCGCTTTGGGATGGTTCATCAAAGAGGAAACTGCTAGGGAGAAATACACCTGGCAAGCTGTAGGGGCGGTCGCAGGTGTCAACGTCGTAGCGGCGGTATGGGCCGGCATCAAGCGATTATAGTAAGTAACGCGATATCTACGAACATCCCAAAAAGCTAACGTTCCGCTGTACCTTCTTAGCCTCCTCACCACAGCGAGTATCTACCTCTTGTTCACTTTACTGTTCTCTTCACCCCGATCGAACCCTACTTTACCTACCACAGCATTGCCCAAACCCACTCCACTGCTCGTCACACTCATCATCTGCCTGGTGCTTCATCCTATCGCTCTTGTCGCTGGAGTGGCCTGGCAAAGAACTAGGGAGAGAGAAGGCAGGATTAGGCTTGAAGAGGAGGTTGAGAGGGCCGAGCAGGACGAAAGGGAGGCTGAGCAGGAGTCTAGGATCAGGGGTGAGTAGGTGTAGGGTGGATCTTGTAGGTATATCTATAGCTCGATAGTACACGATGTATTGCTTTCGGGGGATCTGACCTCTCTCATCGCTGACTATGAAGCTCATTGTTCTTCGACGCTCATTATGCATACTGCTAAACCTCACTACTGACGGGGTTGCTAATCACTATTATGCTGAAACTACCGCGAATATAGTCTGACTACAAAGCTAGTCAGGCATACAAATCGATCAAATAACTTAGGACGCTAATTAGATAGATAGATAAAAAATCTTTTGAAAGAAAAATAATCGAGAATCCTGAAGACTGTCCGCTCTCAACTTCCTCTTTAGTTAGAGAACAACATCCTGTAGACCCTTATGTACAACGGAGCTGCTGCTCTTTCAGCCCTGTACGCTCTCATATCTTCAACTGTCAACCATGATTTCCTACCAGTATCAAGATCGATTTCGTGAGCCTTCTTGGGAAGGGTTCGTTTCCAGGCGAATCCAACCGCGTAGAAGAGGATCATGACCGGTGCCGCGAGATAAGCGATGAAGAATGATTCGGCTCGTTCGCCTGCCGATTCGACACCTCCGATGGGGAATAGAGCCTATAAGTCCACCACAATAGATAAAAAGTCAATGAAAGCTCTATCACTTGATTTGATGAAACTGATCATTTGTTGACTTACAATGTAGAATTGGGCGATGAGGATGATGACGATCAAAGTAGCACCCAACCATGAGCCGTATGCTCCACCCATAGCTTTGAAGGGCAATTCCTCTGTCGAGTGACCCTGGACTTTCCATGCCTTTCTGAATCTGATATGAGTGACACAGATAGATAACCAGGTGATCAATGTCGACAGACCACTGAGGGCCACCAACCAATCGAACACGTCTGATCCGACGTCGGCACAATTGATATAAGCTATAGGAGCAAACACGAGGATAGCGACCAGTGACCAAAGGGGTCTTCCAGATTTATCGACATAGGTGAATATCTTGGGTGCGTAGCCTGTCTCAGCCAATGCAGTGAGAGTTCGAGATCCGGCATAGACACATGATAAACCGATGGATAAGACGGAAATACAGATGGTGAGGTTGATAAGATGGTTCAAACCTCTGATCCTGGCACGGTCCATCAAGATGACAAATGGTGAAATATCAGATCCACTACCGTTATAAAGATCTGGATCGTCAGATCGGATAGTAAGACCGACAATCGTCAACGAGGTGATGTAGATCAAGGTGATTCGCCAAAAGGTGTTTTTGACTGCTGAGGGCATCGTCTTTCGAGGGTTGGGTGTTTCAGTAGCGGCGAGACCGACCAATTCAGTACTGAGGGTGAAGAAACAAAGGTATAAGCTCATGTCATATGGATAGAAAGAAGAATCGCCTCAAAAAGGAGAAAGAAACCACCACTACCACCACCACCACCACCACCACCACCACCACCCCGCAAACAAAAAAAAAAAAAAAAAAAAAAAAAAAAAAAAAAAAAAAAACCTACCCAGCGAAAGAAAATGCAGCTGTAACGAACACCGCGCAGACACCTTTGAATCCATTTGCGAATGCGCCAGGCGGCTCGTGCCATAGTCTTCCACCTTGGTAAGTATCGAAGTCACCACCTGAAAGGTTTTTTTGAACTCGTTAGTGAAAAACCAAAAAGCCCCCCGATTTTTGCGAACTCACCTGCAGGTCCGCCACCGCAGATGCAGACGATACCAATGATGATATAAAGAACCACGACGAGTAGTTTGAGGCAAGACGACCAGAACTCTTCTTCTGCGTATCCTAGTGTACCGAATGCTGCTGCAATGATAATAACAATCATGAAAATGGTTATCCAGGCTGCTAGTGGCACCTGTCGAAGTAACAAGATTCGGCAAGTCAATACCCAGATCATCGACAAGAACGATCAGGTCAGGAGAACAGTGTGACACACCTTGTCCGTCTAATTGAGGGGAATGGACCAGGACAGTCAGCTTGAGATTGATGTTGAATGATTGACATACGACTCACCCAGTATTGTACAGTAGAACCGGCGACGGTAATTTCCAAAGGCAGAGTGACGGCCCATTGCATGACATACACCTGAGAATGCAGGTATCAGCGTTTGAAGTAGGCGCCTCAGGAGATCCCACTCACCCAGCCCATAGCGAAGGCAAAAGCAGGATCGACCATTCGAGAAGCGAGAGTGTAGAAACCACCAGAGACGGGAAAGATAATAGCCATCTCACCAAGTGCTTGGGTGACATTGATTAACATTACACCTGGTTCAATGGGCTTTGTCAATCCCCGACTTGTTCTTCGAATTTGTTACCACACTCACCCATGATGATCCATGCTAACAGGATACCAGCAGGCCCACCATTTCCTAGTGCACTGCCTGAACCGACGAAGAGACCAGTACCGATAGAACCACCTGAGTAACGAAATGAGATTTGAGTCTAAGTATAGCGTACATGGGAGGTGTGTCTGTTCTCCAGCCTACTCACCTACTGCGATCATTTGAAGATGTCTAGGTTTCATCTTCTGTTGTAAGAGGGGATTATCATGTTGGAGGTATTCCGGTGGGATATCACCGTGGGATACCAATCCTCTGGTGGTCCCCGGAGCTCTCTTGAAAGACTCAAAGTTGAACCCCAACCTGGTGAGGAACTTTTCTTTACTTGGATCATAGTAGACATCTTGAGCTGGGTCGACTGAGACGTGGTGTCCCCCTCCTGGTTCACCACCTTTCTTCTCCACGTCGTTGTAGGCATTGATTGCGCTGCCACTGCCCTCTTGTGACATTATGTTTATGTTTAAAGTGTCAAGTACTCGATATTTTTCCACGACAGACGACGAAAAGGCCATACAACGAGAACCGTCGAATAAAAAAGGTAGGAGAAAAAGGGCATGCATGTACTGTTGTCGTCTCATTATATACGACGATTTTCTTATCAAGGCGTATCATAAAATGGGGGCTGTAGTAGTTTCACAAACTAGCTTCGGATACGCACAACCTAAAAATGATCGTACTGTATAGGTGTGTCATCCGGGGGTAATCTCTGTTCTAGAGCCATTTTATGCGTTAGCTGTTTCTTTTTAGTTTTGTGATTGGCCAAATTCGTCCCAGATGGATATGACCTGCACCACATGTGGAGCGATGATCTGATTGATGAGCGGAGGCGGAATGATCGGAGAGGCGAATAGGGTACATCATTTCCACCTCTACTGGTGTGGTGAACAGTGTTATCGTTATCTACGACCGACTGCTTGTCCGCATCGAAATCGATCTTGTCAGGGTGAGGGGGGAAGGGCGAGAGAAATGAATGATGTGTTTCAAACGGCTCAATGCTAAGATTAGTTGTACCGCGTGGAGCTAAAAGTCTTGGCGAGAATAAAACTAAAATTCGAAGGGCTTCCTCCCTCCCAACGCTGTAACATCGCTTACATACGTAGAGTACAGATAAGAGAGATAAGCCAATTCATTCTCACGATACACATAGTATACGACCCAATGATTGGTTGACCGCCATCCCTTCTGGATGTCATGCATACTACACCCTACGTCACTATTGCTCGTCTGACAACGCAACAGCAGGAAACAACACACGAGAATAGAGCGACAAGAACCATACATACTCCATCTCGTAATGCCAAGCAGATGATTGGTTATTGCCTTCCGGAATTTGCGGATCAATCAGTCAGAAGACCAGAAAGATACATCAGCGCCAAGTGAACGCACCACACGATCATTCTTTTTTTCATATCCTCCATCTGCCAGCTTCATCTTCTTCAGATCCTCCTTGACCTTAAGCTTCGACCTCGGACGGCGTCAAAATGATTCCCGTCATTTGGGTCCGTCTCCGCTTGGACTGCTTCCAGGTGAATCACCCGCATCCGCGGGTAGTAGGCGCGGCGATAGCAATGCGGGAATGGATAAAAGTGACATCATAACTATATATTTCCCTGATCTACTACTGTTCATATGCATGAACACCATAACTAGTTGTGAACATATCGCCTTTCTCTCATGCTCGTAACAATGTCCCTTCCTTATAACGCCTGTGAGATGCTCGACAATACCGCTTACGACCAAAGCTGCGAATCAAAGGTATACAAAGACCTAACATATCAAAATCCTTCTCCAACAGCTACATCATTCCATTCTACTTCTTGAACAAGTACAGCCAACAACCATTTAATTTATTACAGTATGTCTAGTAAATCTCTCACACCTTTCCTTTCGTTCGCTCAACCTCTTCCTGGGTCAAGTCCATTCTATGCAAGTCAGTCTCTTTGGCGACGTTATCGAGATCCCTGAAGAACACAAAGTTCGCTACGGATGCTGCCAAATTCGCACACCCAATACCGACACTGAGATAAAAATGTGTCAGTAAACTGTCCATGATAAGATATCAGGAAACACTTACAATACCCAGGTCAGTTTGGGATCTTTGAATGCTGGAGTACAGCCCAGTACGATCGCTTTGGAGATAGCACTGGTGAAGAAGACGCAGGCGATAATTGTTCCTTTCATCCTTGGTGGAGTCATCGTATAGGCCATCTCATAACCTAGATTGATCGTTAGTTAAATTCGGAATACTCACTTAAAAAGGTGTTTACACTTACAACTGACACTGATGAAGATACCACCAAGAGGCTGGAGGATAAAGGGAATAGCGACTAACCAAGCGGACTGCGATTGACAGGTCGATTGTCAGCACACCCATTTATGGGTGATGATGGATAGATAGACACTCACCAGTGGTGATACCCCGGTACCGATATTACATTCCGTCGCAGCGTATCCACAGGGACTGGTCTCGTACACTTGCCATTGCAAGACTGCTGCGACGGCGTTGAGGATCGCACCGATCAAGAATCCGACGGAAACTGGATCAACATCATCAGTCAAGCTACACGCTAACCTCGTCATGAGTAATGATAAAGCTTACTTCTCTTAATATAACCAAAGTTGATACCCATTTTACGCAATGTGGGATAAAGCACGTAGTTGTACACGGGGATAGCACAGACAGTGGCAATGGGATTGAAATTGTTAAGCAAGTCGTCTGATTTGAGCTAGTCAATTTCACTCGCTAAAATGCTCCACGACGTTGATGCTCACTCGGTAGTCCGTTAGTAGTCATCGAGCCAGCCATGTTGGTCAAGATCGAATCGGTCCCACCGTCTGCAAGGTACCACGCAGGAAGTAGGATAAACACTCGCAAAGCTTTCAAAGTTGCTTTGACCTCGTCAACAAATTGGTCGTCGTAGCTGAAATAACCCGGTTTGTGTTTCGCCGCAAGCTCTTCGAATTCGCCATTGGCGCGCATATTGGTCGGTTTCACGCTTTCCCAAGCGTCACCAGCTCCCTTCGAGCCCTTGATGCGCTTGAGGACTTGGCCTATCACTTTGAATGAATCGCCAACCGAAGAGCCAGAAGGTGGGTAGTGGGTGATTCGCCTTCGAGCCCAAAGCAAAGCGAGAGGTTGAAGTAGGAAGCAGATACCGGGCAACATACTATGGGAGGGTAAAAAGCGGACGATAAGGTGCCGAATATTAGCAAAAGTGGTCACAATCGGCCAAAAATGGTTTTTTTGGTTGACACTGACAATGAAAGCCAAAAGCCAATCCGCTTTTCAGTGTAAGACGTCGCGATCGAGAAGAACGCTCCCCCGTTACCTGCCCAATAGTACAGCAAAAGCATGCGCTCAACGGTCACTCCAGGGTCCTCAATGACTTTTTCACCTGTAGGAAGTGTTTTGACGGTTTGACGTTTGACAGTTGACTGATCGGCTATCAAAGGTGCCACACTGAAAGTATCGTGGTGGTGAGCTTCTCCGGCCAGTGACGGCGATACATGTACTCACCTAGGCTTGATGAAACCTGAGCCGAAAGAGAGACAAACCATACCGATCGCGAAGGGAATGATCGCGTGACCACCGGAGATTACACTTGGGATCGACGCTATAGGATGATAGATAAAGTTAACCGTCTACGGACCTTCCTCTCATGCTAGAGTGCACACCCACCAATGACTAGAAGCATGTGAGAGAGGAAGCCGATCGTGATACCGACCCAAAGACCACGGTACCTTCCGAGCTTGACATCGGCGAGGTAGCCTCCTAGGAGCGGGGTACAGAATACCAAAAATTGGAACGTGACTGTAAGTGCATTGGCGGTTTGAAGACCTAGACCTAGAGCACCGGCTGATTGCTGCGTACCAGCCGGTGGCGCACCCTAAAAACATGGTCACATCAATTGTCATACCATACAGTATTGCGGGTTTTTTTTTTTTTTCTTTTTTTTCCTTGTCTTAAAGTAGGTCACTCACTGCACCATTTCCTCCCTCGGGAAGGGGTCGTTGGATGAAATTGGTAAAACATCCCGATACTCCATAGTAGGAAGCATAGTTTGCGGCTTCAACAAAGCACAAGGCGTATCCTGCAGCATTCACTTTACCGGGAATTTTTCGAAGAGTGGCTTTTTCTTCCTCGGTAGGTGCGTCCCCGTCCATCTCATCTTCTACTTCGTTGGCATCCACCAAGACATCGTTGCTGGTGTCTTTACTGTCGATTGCCTGATCATTGACGAGCACATGAATACCATCTTTGCCGGTGAGGGCAAAATCACGAACCAGCTCAGAGTCGTGTGCGGCTGACATGGTATGTCAAATTCTATGGTGATATGGAACAAAGACAGTAGATATTCTCTCCAAAGCGTATTATATAAGTCTCTTTTCGCCCACCTTGCCTTATCTCTACGCTGACTTTGGTCGTCTGCTCGGCTGACCTTATCGCATACCTGTTGAGATATCGTCGAAAGGACATGTCGAAGTGTATCGGTCTTCAGCGGGCCGGAGACGTTACTTGTCATCATTGTCGTCGCTGCTGGAATCCGATAGATGGTGATTGGTCGTGACAATGACCGCGGCTAGCAGCCGCGGTAGCTATCTCTGGCGGATGGTTGCCGTCGCTCTAAACATGAAAGAGGTTCTTAAAATAGCCTCGACCGGGTTTGGTCATGCTGATAAAAGCGATTTTTAGTTCAGGTTATATCGCGATAAGGTTTCGACCACCCGGAGATGGCCGATCGGCATCGTGCGATGGGTGCTCATCCACCTGCGTTCATGAGAACACACTGCGACGATATGCATGCATACATGACCAATCAAGTCAGCTCAATATACCCGGTACAAAAGTTGCTCTTCTACTTATAAAGTGGTGTACAATATCCCTCCAGTTTGTAGCAACTTATTGTTGTTTCCCGCAAGCTGACATCATGGCCCAATTAACCTCCCATCACACTCTTCCTCCCTTCCCAGGAGACCTGAAGACCGCTCCTTTGGTCTCAGTGTCGTTTGCAAAACTAGAAGCGGACGACAACAAATCATCCTCAGACTTCTTCCAAGCATGTAAAGAGCTTGGGTTCTTCTACCTCGACTTTGTAGGATCGAAACTTGGAGAGACGATCATCTCCGAAGCCGAGGAATTGAACAAGGTCCAAAAGGAGTTCTTTGCTCTTCCAAACGAGGTCAAGGATGTTTATGGTCGACCACATCTTCATCCTTTCTACGCGTATAGGTACACGGAGACTGAAGGCAAAGATGAGAACGGCGCACCATTAAGAAACGCAAATTACAACGTAAGTTCAACTCGAGGAAATCACTTGGTGCCCGTGATGCTGAATATGGAACATAGCTTCGTAAAGACGATATTCTTGGTCAGTGCGAGCGGCTAGCATGCCACCCTTTGATCCTCGAGCATCAAGACCTCTTTGAACGATATGTCAGACACTGTCGAGCAGCAGTGGATGTCCTCCTTGAACATCTGAACACGCACCTCCAGCTCCCACCAGGCACACTGGCCAACCTCCATCGGATCCACGAGCGTTCAGGAGATCACGTCCGATTTACTCAGAATCACCCTGGCGCGTTCAACGAGGACCGAGCACGTAGTGCCGAACACACAGATTTCGGGTCATTGACGATTTTATTCAACTGGCTCGGAGGTTTGCAAGTACGACTACCGGTCACCGATGAGTGGGTTTACGTCAAACCTATCCCAGGGTCCTGTATCGTCAATCTCGGTGATGCGATGGTCAAATTTACTGCTGGTATACTCCGATCGAACATTCATCGAGTCGTTCCAGCGCCTAGTACACAGGCTCACCTCACTCGAAACAGTTTGGTCTTTTTCACTCGACCCGAAGATAAAGTTGTCCTCAGACGATTGAAGGGGGGGATCATCGATGCTCAACCACAATCGTTAGTACCTGAACCCGAGATGACAAGCCACGAGTGGATAATGGGTAAAGGCACTGGACGTCTTCCAGGCGTGTTCACATCCAAAGGTTTCGAAGGAAAAGCTCGAAATCCTGAGCCTCAAGTACCTGTACCGGTCAGTATACCAGCCTAGTCACAGGTGCCACATTGCCAACATTTCCACCGTACTTCTATGCATTATATGTCTATACCTAAGCGCTAGCATATACAGATAAAGCATTGGGTCCACCACAGGTCTGCTTCTTGTTTCCTGCACAGGTCATTGTGCATTGAGAGCTGTACTTGCTCAAGCTCGCGCCATTAGCGAATGAATTTCCGCAGTAACATTCTCTTCCGTATTCGACGGCTGCGTATGTGAAACCGGATGATTTGCAGTAAGCGGTACAGGTGTCGACGGTCATGCTGTCGGAGGAGAAAGAGGCTCCAGTCAAGGCTCGGCCAGAGACTTCTTGGATACACGCTTGTTTGGCGTAGCCGTTGGACGTGCTGGCGGAAGGAGCGAGCGAGGGATTGGTGTAGACTTGGAGGACATTGGCACCTGATTCAAAATGAGTCAAAAGTCAATGAAAGCTCTTTGCTGCCAATAGGAAGCCGCTCACCACCACAGTTCTCTCCAGGACCTCCTGAACAAGGCATGTTACATGTAGTGGCGGTCTGACCAGCTCCATTTCTCAAAGCTGAATCGCAATAACATTCGCCCCCGTACTCTAAGCCCGCCATGGAGTAGCCTTTGTTCTTGCAGTAGTTGATACAAGTGGCGGTATTGAGAGCGGGAGTCGAGTATGACCATCCGTCGAGAGCTCGACCGGTGGTACCTTCTTTGAAGCATCCCATAGAGCTCCATCCATTAGGAAGGCTGACGGAAGTAGAAGTGTAGTCGGCAGAGAGACTGGCAGCGTTGGACTTGGTGGATACGTAAAGCGATAGCGCACCGGATCCACCACAAGTTCTGGCTGAATCGCCGTTACAGGGCATGTTGCAGATACTCTTGGATGAAAGCGAGGCCCCGTTTGCGAGCACCGAACCGCAGTAACATTCACCGGAATACTATGATTCATCGTTAGTATAAGATAATCAAACGAGGACCAGACCTCGACTCACCTCTAACCCAGCGAGAGGCATGTTGTAGTTATCACAGTAGGCGAGACATTTCTCGATCGTCATTGAAGAAGACGAGAAACTGGTCCACGAGAGAGCTCGACCCGAAGTACCTTCAGCGACACAGGAGGACGCTGCCCAACCGGTGGGAACAACCCATGCCGAGGCAGAGACAGAAGGAGCAGAGGAAGCAGAAGTTGAAGTGGAGCTGGCAGAGGCAGAAACGGCGGAGCTAGCAGCAGAAGACGCAGCAGCGGAGGCAGCAGCAGTCACTGGGACTGCTCCTGTGGAGCCAATGCATGCCAAAGCAGCTACGATGGAAGTCAAGGAGAGGATGGAAAGCATGATGAGGATTGTCGGAGGTTAAAGAGTAAAAGGGGAGGTCGGAAGAGAGGTTGGTCGAGCAGGTCAGGTTCGAGTAGAATGAAGGTTGCCGATGGAACAGAGGATGGTTGGGTGAGGAAGAGCCGTCCAACCTGGACACCATGATGCGATATATATATCACATTTCCAGTCATCCCACTGACTAATTTTGATATCACGCCCGATCATGATGTTAAATCAAGAACGCCATGTCTCGACGTCTTGTACCTTTCGGGATAGTAATTGAAGAGGATGGTCGATCAGGTCAATAGTGCATGGCTAATCTCCGGAAATAGCTGCTCGAACCGTGACCCTCTCTGATGGAATCAGCCAAGTAAGGGAATTTTCACCTATCCTTACGTGATTTCAGGTCCACATGTCAATTTGTCTCAGCGATGATCGACTATGCCGGAGTCCGAAGTCTCGGATAGGGAGCTTCACATGCAACAACAGCATGAGAAGGTGGCTTTGGCAATTTTGAGGATGTACGTGAATCCGGCATTTGATCGAGCCCTTCGTAACAAGGACATGGACTTTACCGCTGGCAGCGCTGAATTGTGATCTAGCAAGACTTCGTCCGTATCACCGACATATACTAAATATCCTTATCCCAATTGAGTCGATGAGTCTCGACTTTACCGCCTTGGCCAAGCCATACCCCTCGTGTCATGATCGAGCCGAAACTACCCATCAGATCGATAAGTTTCATAATGCTAACGAATGCAAGGACGATCCCAGTTGAATTCCCCCGACTTTCCTCACTATCCACCCGCCGGTTCTTCCGGGGAAATTCACCTTGCCCATCCGTGGTATGTACAATACATCATCTTCAGCACAAGAATCAATAGCGCTTTTCATATCGAACGCTTGCATCACAAATCTTCTATATATGAATCGTACGGATGACCTCTTCGCACATAATTCAGGCAGTCAAGCCAACCAGAGGCAAAGGCGAAAGTGAAGCATACTTGACTATGCTATATGATCAATGCTTGTCTTCCCAGAGTACCCGCCAGATCCTGTTACAATCTGTAAGCTGTACCATACGATAGCTGCATGCAAATCGATCTGTCCATCATCTACAGGTCTATACATTACAGATCTTCCACTTGTCACGTATAAAAAGGTGCTCTTCAGTATCTGATACCAGGTGGTGTCCCGATGGTACAAATGAATGAACTTCAATCATGAAACGGATTTCCGCATGAATACCGCTTGGAGATGTCGATCCGGATCTGTCTTAGTCGGATGAGGGAAGAATGGTTTCGGTTCCTACAGTATCAATTGCTTAAATGGAAATATTCACTTGATGAATAGGTGACCCCTCACCCTATATTCTGTATAACCCCTTTTCTCATACCACCGTACCGCCCTACCTCTCTGATTGAAATCCTCCACTGCATACCCCTCTTCGTCCACATATGTATGGTACGCAGTCGTATCTAACGTTATCACCTTGGCACCATACTGTTCTATAGCGGCTTTCTCCATGAGGTCGATGGCTTGGGTACCTAATCCGTTCGCTTGATAGGCTTTTCGGATGAATAGTGATGCTATAAAATCGGATATCAGATATCTCAACCATTGAGTCATAGAACTCGAGATGGTGTATACTCACAAAGATATACAACACGCCTCTCCCTACTTGCTGTATCCTGATCTTCAGGCATATCAAGACACCATCCACCCATACCTACTTCTTCGACTTGCCCGTTTTCCCGCTCGAGCAGAAATATGCAGAACGGTCGGTCCGGGTCCCCTAAGTACTTCTGAATCTTAGGTGCTCCCCATCCACATTCTTTTCGCAAGTCCAGAAGCAGTTGGCGGTCGTTCTCCTGAGCTAGACGATAGGATAGAGTACCGGAAGTGGAGGGTACGGTGATTGTCATTTTGAGCGGCACTTGTTTGGGACGAGAAGGCGGCGGTTTAGACATTCCTGGTGTACATAGGTCGCTAGGCGCTGGCGCAAGTCATCGATGGACAAGTCTTAAGATATAGTTGAGCATTGTATGTATGTCATATCTGCTGAAGCAGAATCTATTCACTTGGACGTGAAGGTTGACTCAAGATAATGGGCTGATTGTCGAGTCACCTCGTGATTTCACCTCGGGCATACCCGATGACTCAACGCGTACTCCAGAGAACACCATAGGAGGTTACAAAGGCGATGTATTGCTGTTCTCTATGCTGTTCCCCCATATGTACTGTACATGCATAGGGGATATGAACACAAGGATTGGCATGAATATACATGTATAACGATGTTCATATCTGTCTCCCAGTTTTATCTACCTAAGCAATCTTATAAACGACCTTCTTTCCTGAGATCTTTCCATCCTATACGGGATATCAAATTCAGTCGTTAGATCGTATTTCTTCAAACAGGAAGGGTGGATGTATATCTAAACTAACCTTCTGATCCTGGAGACCTTGTGGGATAGCTTCCAATCCATGTCTCAGCTCGATAGGATTCGCTTTGAACCCATATTTTGTAATCCATTCAGGGGTCTGCTTTAATACTTCTTTACCGAACTCGTAGTGATCTTGGACAGCTGGAATGATCATTGGTGACTCAGGAGTTCGTGGTGAAAAGTTGAGGTCCTAAATCAACGTCACCACGGGATCAGCACTTTGGTTTTCAGCGGGTCGGAGAGGAGAGGTGACGTACTTTACCTAAAAGGGTATAGACCACCGTATGTTGCAATTCTACATTGCCCATTTTGTCTTTGAATCCCTCGGGTGGGGGATTAATCACATTCAACTGCTTTCCCTTTGAACCCAATGCCGCTAAAGCGATATTGAAACTATCTCCCTCAGAGATTGTATCGAACGCATATACAGCTTCGCGGTTTGTGATCTTGAGAGCTTGTTCGATAGCATCGGAATCTCGGTAATTGATGACTTCGTGAGCACCGTATGACTTGACGAGATCGAAGGAGTGGGGAGAAGCGAAAGTGAGGACTTTGTAGCCCAGAGTCCGAGCGATTTGAAGGGCGAATAACCCGACAGATGAGGATCCACCATATACGATGTACCAATTTAAACCGTCGGTTGGGCTAGATAAGAAATGTCCTTGACTCTTAAGGAGGACCTAAAGTAATCACACGTTAGCATAGCCCTATTATAGCAACTACAATTGAGCGGTACTTAATGGATTATTCTACTCACTTGAGATGCCGTTAACCATGCTGCACCAAACGTAGGAGCTCCATCCAATTCCAGCTCTTTGGGTACCCTGTATGTCAAATCACTTTCGACGACCAGATATTCCGCAAAAGCACCTCTATCCTTCCTCATTCCTCCGGTGATCATACCTGCGACTGTATCACCCACTCTCAGGTCGGATTTGAGGTTAGAGCCGAGCTTGACGATGGTACCTGCGTAGTCGCATCCTTGGAGTGCGCCGTCTAGAGAGATCCAGCTGGCGACTTTCCAATCACCTGGGTTCTGTGAGTACGAATAGAGTTAGCTGAAGTAGACCAAACCTGCTGTGTGACAGTGAGATACTCACCTGATCCGCATACTCGACCTTGACAAGCACTTCATTCTCACCGGGGGCTGGGACAGGGATGTTGTCCTTGAGGGTCACCCAGTTGGCCTGAAAGTGATTGGGTCAGTCATAAACGTGAGTTGTTGCAGTAAGGGATAACTTGCCTGTTGATCCTCAACTATAGCTTTCATAGTTTGTGGTATGGCAGTCGACATGTTGAATTGTATATCTGGAGATCTGTGCGTGAGAGGAAGAAAGATTGCCTGAATGATGTCAGGTATGTCTGTCTGGCGATTAAGGGTGGATGTTATGAGGACAGACGTCCTTCAATCATGCCGAGATTGTCTGCTTATATAGGTGTCGACCAGTGGAGGTCCTTCGTCCATACAGGTCGATTCGTCATCGTGTCCGTCGCGGTCACTAACCAGATCCAACTGTGCTTTGATCTAATGACCAATCATCCGGGTGCAGGCTATGTACGAGTAGTGCGGATGTTCTCATAGCCTTCGGTCTGAGTAATCACAATCGTAATCTCACATATCTCTTTAGCTTACATATGGTCAGGTTATCAATTCGGCCAAGTGTCCCTCATGATTCCCATGGCCAGTCGCCGATTGGGATGTTAGGCCCGAGCATCAAGAGAAGCAGCTCTGGCGCGTGCCTAAAATTGTCCAACCCAAGATTTCGGGAATGCTGTTTTTCAAGCGAACGAAGCTTGTAACAATGACTTCAAACTTGTCTACATCTTTGCATCAATTCCATTCCACAAGACTCAACCACCAATCTCACGCAAGAATGAGACCGACATCCATCATAGCCGGAGCATCCCGACTACCTCTCACGCCGAAACGAGGTAACAAGGATTTTTACAAGGGTGGGTTGGAGTTTATCCATCAGCCATGGAGTTTCAAGCGATCAGCAATGGTATATATCCTTGACAGACGTGTGCTGACCAGACATCTCATCATCCTATAGGCACTGGTCAATCGAGAGTGCCAGGTGGTGGTCATCGTACTGGACCCCCGGGTGTACATGTGGTGAAAGGGAAAGCAAAGTATAGAGTATTGGACGAGAAAGTCAGACTATTCGTTGGTCCCGGTGCGAAAGTGTTGGAAGAGACTGAGGTGGGTCTGCTTTTCCTTTACAGTTCTTGAAGATCGTCCCGAGGGAGATAATGTCTCTTGACTGATGTATTTGTCATGGACGACCATACTGATACCCGTCATACTACAGCTTCGACCTTACGTAGCCACCCAACAGATAATAGACACTTCCAAGGGTCTCACCAAATTCTTCAACCCATACTCCAAATCATCTTCCAACCGACCTAAATTCCCTTCTTTCTCACCTATGCCTTTACCTCCAACTACAGAAGTAGACGGCGAAGTAGGTAAATTGAGTAAGAAGGATTTCACGCGGTTTTCAAAGAGGTATCAGAATCTGAGTGGGGAAGAGAAACAGGCGTTAATTATGGATTTCAGAAGGAACTGGTTCAATGAGATGTCGAATTATTATGGTGGAGGAGGAAAATCCAACGAACAGGTCCAAGCGGAGGAGAGGGAGACGACAGAGTTGGAGCAGAGGTCAAAGGAGCAGGGTGGAGGAGAAACCCCAGCTCAGACGAATGTATAGAGAAGAGATGGTTTGTACGATATTATGATACAGCATTGCGATGCATCTTCCATCATTCACAGAATGAACGGTGCTATTATGCTTATGACATGCAGCTGGACTGGTGAGCTATAGTTGCACTTGCCAAGATTCAGCTTAATGTCTCTTGGTGGAACTAAATGCGTGTTCATTGTTGAATAATTTGCGAAAAGTATACCTTAGATGGCTTAGATACCATCGACAAGCGTACTGGATTACTGTATTACTGAATTACAGCTTTGAGATCGTTTCGATACGAGCAGCGTTTCTGAATTGTGCCAGTTTCATAATTTCCTCTACTACATTTCAGGCGTACACCAACATGCATGATTATTTGTAAAAACTGTATATACACCGCTTCAACCAAATATCCATCTAGCTTGTAGAAGCGCCAACGGCCTATACAAATCAACATGTAAAACATCAGCGTCACTCCTACCAATCCTGACTGCTTGGGGACACTTACCAGTCTCTTGAGGTGCTCCATGAACACTTGCAAACTGACATCATCCGTGAAGATCGCCTGACCACCTGCAGGTCCTGAACCATATCCACTTCCCGATTGGTGAGTTGTCGAAGGGTTTAATTTCGATAACAAGAACCTAGCCTGTGAACCACCTTGATCACATACGACGTATCGAGGAATAGGTAATCGATCTTCTAACAATTCCTGTGCGTCCGCAACGGGAGCTTCGAGAAGTTCTTTAAAGTTTGCATAATCTTCTTGTTCTTGATAATTCGCTTTACGCCATTGGGCAACGGTCTCTCCGTGGAATATCAATATGTGGAAGAAGGTATCGAGCAACAGGATCACGTCGGGTCGGATAGAGACGGAATCGAGTAATACGGGATGAGGTTCGGTATCGAAGCCGTATGACATTAGGGTAGGTTGGATCATGATCAAAGAGTTATTCACGTCGGCGTCGTTCAACACGTGTCTAAGCGAAGATCAATCAGCTAAAGTATGTCATAGATGGTAGAGGGTATTACTCACCTATAGAAAGCAGTTTCATCGGGGGAATTATTGAACACCTGCAAGAACTGACTTCGTCTAAGATGGAACATGAATTGAGGATAGATACTGAAGTTCGGACTGAGTTGGAAAGACGTCGGATCTTCTTTCCTATAATCAGCGAACTTCTGGCATAATCTAATAAGCATCCTATCCAACCATCTAAGTACATCTGGCGAGTCATCGATCTCAGCTTTGAACACTGCTATTCTGGCCATCAGGACCGCTGCTGCTTCTTGATCGAAGGAAGCGGCAATAGAGGGATGTCCGCCTTCTTGGAAAGTTCGAGAGATGGTTGTAACTCTCAATCTGTATTGTCCAGATGAATGTTGGTAATGAGTAACGAACTGAATCAGGCCTGATTGATTGGGTGATAGTGCTTGTCCTGCTGGAGTGACCACTTCGAAGTATACCGCTAATGATGTCTTGGGGGTAAGGGAGCAAACTTTCCAAGCGGACGTTTGACCGATACCAATCTCGGTTTCTCCAACACACTGGGATTTCTTGTTGGCAGAGATGACGTGCCCGATGACACCGGAGATCTTCAGTTCTTTGGTGGTCTAACGAGTGGTTCGGAGTTCAGTCAGCTCCGTCATTTTTAGATATAATGTTTATGACCACCCACCAGAACATCGAAAGTACCATTGAAACCCATCTTGAGGTAACCTTGTTCATCCTTACCCAAAGTTCGCAAGAAACTCTGCTTGAAGATGGCGGTCATGAATGAATCGGAGATGATCATGAAACCGTTGGTAGCATTGGTGAGGGATTTCATTTCAAGAAGACCAACTTGATCAAGACATCCAGCGTAGATGTCAATGGCGTGACCATTCGCAGAAGCACGTTTGGAAAGACCTTCGTAGTACTATGAAACCGAGCAAATTTGGTCAATGATTACGACTGAGCGGGATATAAACCTTACTCACCTTGGTAGCTCGCTTGAAGTGCTTGACACTGTCCCTATCGATATCGTGGTGTGATCGGATGGGTTCTCTGAGTTCGGGACCGACAACGGTACCAGGACCATCGGTAGGTGGACCACCTGAGAAGAGCATAATTCGAGCGCCAGTGTTGGGGAAGGCGGACTATTACGACGTATAGACATGGTTAGTAAGAACTCGCGATGGTGAGACTGGTCGTCCAACGCTTCATAGGATCCACCTTTCATCTTCCCAACACCCAGAAAATGACATTACTCACCTCGAGTAAAGCAGTCGCAACACCCAAAGCCACACCAGTACATCTGAGTGGTCTCTTGTCCTGATCCACAGGCCAAGGATCTCTTTGAAGGTTCTCCAAAATATTGGTCAATTGGAATTCGCAGCTCTCGACCGATTGGAGGAACTTGGAAGCAGCTGGAGCAGGAACCGGTTGACCTGGTCTCATAGCTTGGATAGGTCTGTTGGACGGGTTGAGTCCTAACATATCGGCAATCTGTTTCGGTTGGTAGTCTTTTGATCCTCTGAAGACGTAGGCTTTGGGACAATCCGCATAGGCTAGCTCGTGGACCATTGCCTATGAGTTGTTCAATGGCATATCAGTCACTGCACAGACCGTAATGATAGGATGGGGCCTATGAGAAAAGGATGTACTTACCATAGTACCGAAAGTGATCAACCCCACCAAGGCATTGGGAGGTAACAGACTCAAACTGACTACGAGAGTCTCCCTTAAAGCCTTCAACTCATCCTCGTCCACACACGTATCGACCACGTATAAGAAGATGGGTGGGATCTGAGCTGGTCGTGATAAGGTATATTCAATGGTGGTGAATTTGGGTAAGAGTTCGGGAGGTAAGTTGTTAGGCGATAAATCTTGGTGATAATGTTGAGGGAAAGGGTTTCGTTGTAAACAGAAGGGACAGATCCACATTTTACCTCGGACGTCGACTTGACTATAACCATCTCATATATCAGCTTCCGGCTCCTCGTGACTGTGCTCTTGTTCGAGTATCATTCTATTTGGATGTTTTCCATCGAAACGGGATTGATGACACGTCATGTGCGCAAACTCACCAATAAGGATTCAAGATAGCCTTACAAGAGCCTTTACAAGTGACGGGCTCGTACATCACCGGAGGTAGATCTTCTCTTTCCTTCAAGGGGGTATACAAAGCTGAGATGGGAACCACAGTACGTGTAGCTTCGATACGACTGGATGGCCAGACGTTCCATGACAGTCTGACACCTGTAAGTGAGTTAGCGTAGCGCTTGATCAGTAGGTGAAAGTGAACTGACCATCCTTGTCTTCGACATCCTCGAATCCTGGTCCATTCATCTTGCTCTTGATCTATGTGTCTGATGGGCTGAAATATAGTGAGGTGAGTGTTATGAGGAAGCACGTATGGCGAGTTAGTTGATGGGTTGGAGTGAAAGCATCCAACAGAGGTTCCACGCCGCGACTATCAGTCCGTCATGTCATGTGGCAGTCAGGTAATACCGGTCTAACCTATATTAATTGGCCCGCCTACCGGCGTAAACTGTAAATCTCCGTTCGTATAACGGCTAGTATGACCGCTTGTCATTGAGCAATCAAGGACGCACACCTACAATCGCGGTAGATCAGAGTTCGATTCTCTGACGGAGAGGATTCTTTTTCCTTGTTGGACCTTTTTGGGTCTCCCAAGCATCCTCTGAGCGGTCTGGACGGTCAGCATTGCTCGGAACATCATCTGGGAAGTGTTAGAGACTCGAAAAAGTGATGGAACAGGCCAGGTATCGCGTGTGATGAGCGGGAATAAAGTACAAACAGGAAGTGCCACATACACATCTGAAGGTGGAAAAATCGACGATCAACGCGTCAGGCCATGTGCTCATAGCATCCGCCTATGCATTCGCTATCGTTCTGTCATCCCATTTTAGGATGTCTGGTATCCAAGCTAATCAGTCTTGCTCGTTACAGTGGCTGATAGGGTTGATCAGTCACATCAAGCGGTAATTGATCGCCGTCTGTCTGTTGTCAGGGTGACATCGATACGAGGAGAGACTGATGTCACAGGTGCAAGAACCTCCTCGACGAGCCAACTTCGGCATGATGCTTCGAGCGTAAAATTAAGACAACGGTAGTCATGATGATCTTAGTAACTTATCGATGACTTCGGCCCGGATGATCAGTCTCTAGGCTGATCTCGTCGACGGGAAGGGACGATATCGCATCGAACCTTGTTTGGAAGTGTCGAAACTGTACGACCGACAGACATCAAGTTCAATTTCCCCTGATACCTCTGATCGATCTGTGAAACTCTGTACTTAGAATCTCATTGAAGATACGACTATAGCCTGGTCCGGAAAGATATATAATCGACTTGTACACTCATTCAAGATGATCTTCTTCTCCTCAGCCTTCTTTCTCACTCTTTTCATTCAATTCCCCCCAAGCACTGGTTGCTTCAACTTTTTCGACTTACATTTTCCGCTGTCGTTATTTACATACTTATTACTTTTTCTATAACTCAGATTGAGTTTCGGTGAAAATACTTTCTTTTTGATTTACTTACTTTCGACAAACTCAACGACCTACGACGATGCAATTCCAATATTCATTCGCCCTTCTACCTCTCTTAGCTGGTCTTGCTAGTCAGACTGGTGCTGTACCTATTTACACGTTGATCAAAAGGGAGGTTCCACAAGGTGAGTAACTTCCTTTCCTCGCAATTAACATGACTGATTTGATATGATAGAAAAATCCCATGCGAGTATCTTACAAGCTGTCCAAACTGTTTTACAACAAGACAATCCTCTAGGTATCGTCGATCCGTAAGTCCCGTAGACGTAGATTATGAGATATCAATAAACTACAGCTGATGCGCTTGTGGTCACTTAGCGTATTTGGTCTCCTGGGTAATGCAGCTGCAGCAGCTGGTGCAGGTCAAGTCACCAATACCGATTGTCTCCAACAAGCCACCGCCGATCAGGCGTTCACCAATGCGAAAGCTGCGAATGATGTGGCTGGTATGACGGCCGCTCTGACTTATAGAGCTTTGGAGAGAAATACAGGTCAAGTGGGACTGGCAAGTGTTTTGTGGTAAGTAGACCTTGTTTCTTGTTCATGTTCAACCTTCAGAAGATGTACAGCATGACGATCCACTGCAGTTCTCCCTTTGATCTTATTTTGTTGAGGAGGGATGTAAGCTGATGACTCTGTGATTGGTGTAGCACCGACACACCAGCCAATCCCGAAATAGCCGCTATATCACAACATCAAGATCCCGCCTCAGCCGACGCAGCAGCCACTAACAAAGCTATCACCCTTGCCCTTGCACAGCAAATCGCTGCTATAGGTGGTGATCCCCTTGACGCACTCAAGAGCGGGACATTCGCACCTGGAGATACAAGCGATCCGACTGGTAAAGGGAATAGCTGTGATGATGATGATTGTATTTTCACTCAAAACCTGCTTGTGGAGGTGAGTAGGTGATGTGGTGTGACGATTGTATCAGTCAGATCGGATGCTGATGCTGGGATATTGCGGTGGATAGGACGCCACTGAAGAAGAGATCAACGCCGCTGTGGCTGGAGTCACTTCTACTGGTACAGCTGGTACAGCTGATGCAGTTACCGGTACTGATACGATTACTGCCGGATGTCCAGCTGTGGTTGACGACGCGGCTACTGGAAATACCACTTCTACAGATACCACTGGCACTGCTACCGATGCGGCTTCAGGTGCAGGAGATACGGCCGATACAATTGTAAGTTGAGTCAATCCAAAGTCTGGAAGATAGGGAAGACGAGCTGAATGAACCATGGCAAATCACAGGGTACAGCGACTAATACCACTCCTGCTGCTGGGATCGACGTTGGATCATGCACAGATTTCTCCATGACTTTCGCCGCCGGATTGGACGGCCGTAAAGCAGATGAATTCTCTTTCGAACCTGCAAGTCTCTTCATAACACATTTTCGAAGACTACATTACAATAATCTGTAAAACGGCCTGAGGCAAATGAAACTTGTTAACTAATGTTTGAAAATCACAGTCCGACCTTGTAAACTTCAATCACGGTACCGCCCTCAACCCATCTATCATCACTCAATTCATGTGCGATACATTCGTCAACGCTTGTGCTAATTCAGCAACTACTAGAAATGTCGTAAGTCCTATACCCCGACATCCTTCTCAGAGGTCTACGGTTATCGCTGATTTTGACGTTGATATCAATGATGTTGTTGATGTGACAGTGCAAAACCGTTGCTGCTGATTTAGATTCCCAACTTGCTTCTGGAGCTTTACAGAGAGATCAAGGATTCGCTGATGCCTGGTTAACTGGGGTGAGCTACGACAAACGAGATGTCTCGAGTCGTATCTTCGGCTGATCAACGATCATAGCTTGAAACTGCCTTTGGTATTCAATCCACTGGTACAGGTACTGCATCTGGTGCCGCTGCTGCCGATTCAGCGGATACCGGTGCTGCTGCCGACACTACTGCTTCAGCCGAGGATGCTACCACGATCGATTCTGCCGATGCCACTGCCACGACCAGCACCGCTGCTACCGCTGATTCAGCCAGTACTGCTACTGCTACTACTGCCACCGGTGATGCCAATACTCCCACTACTGTCAGTGCACCCTCCAACCTCACAACGACTCATCTCGCTTACCCTGATGTGCATAGGCTACCGGTGATGACCTCCAGACTTTCTCTGAGGCGTTAAACGGAGTAGCTGCCACTCCTGTGATCAATATCGGTGGAACCAGACCGTTCCAAGTCAAAGGTGATACGTTCGTCAATGCTGGTGCGGCTTTCCAGAGAAGTTGCGATCAACAGTTCAATGGATGGTGAGTGACTCCCCTGTGTATGACTTGGTATTCGGAGCTGACTCTGGGTGCGTGCAGTGCCAACGTTGCTAATTCCGGATCGGGCGATGCGAGTGTAGCTGATTGCTCGGCTCAGAAAGATCGATGTAGTGCTGCTACACCTCAAGCTTAGGCTTAGAAAAGATGGAGATGCATCTTTGCGATTTGTATCGCTTGCTTGTCGATGTGCTTTTGTCGGAGAGTCATGAATTAACATGAGTGATTTTTGAAGATATGCAAAGGCTCGCTTTCTTCCATTTTAATCGTTGAGATTGTGATGTTACAATATGACTGCATCTCATGAGCTACTTCGATATGCTATACTATCTAGGTCTGGGTATACCATATTCCCGCTTCCACTAAATACCTGCTGTGTTTTCTGTTCTTTTCGTCTCGTCGAATGTTACAATTCTCTTCATCATCATCGCCTGCTTTCTCTGGGTAAGGGTGGTTTTCGGATATTTCATGGAGGGGATGGTTTTATACGGTAAGTTGATATTCGTATTCGTCACTACCGCTCTGTGAGATCCAAAGGATGATAGCCCTATATATCATTACCTTGTCAGTTGTATTCTGTCCGGAGCCCTTATCACAACTCACGATAACATGATGCCCCCATTCATAGCTACATTCATTATTCCATAGTAGACGTAATCTGTGTATTCGGTGATGATGTATTTAAGGATCAAGACGGTCTATACGACAATGATAGGTCAGCAATAACCTTCATGTAGAGAACATATCATTTCAAAGAGAGAGGTGGATGTAGAGTTGATTGTGCATTGACTATGAATGAACAGTCCACTCACCAAACTTCCAGCCAGACCACCAGCCATCAACGCTACTCCAATAAACAATACCACTCTAGCTCGTACTGCAGCTGGACCATCACCTCCCCAGCTATCCCCTGAGAGAGCAGCGTTGAGATGTGATTTATCCAAAAGAGATGTAATGAGGAAACCAACTACAAAGTGAACCATCAAGCGATCAAGTAAATATTTGTGACAACAGGGGGACAAAGGATATCTTGATAGTTGAAGACTTACGAGTGGAACATATAGCTGGAATCCAATCTACGAAACTCATATGTACGGGTACCACATCGTATGGGGCGTCGGGAGGTGGTTTCGCATGGGATGATATGGTAGCTGCGTCGAATAAGAAGAAGTAGGATAGAGCGAACTACGAGGACACATGATATTTGATGATCAGTAGCATCCTCTCATTTACTGGGGTTGGGCGTTGTGAAGGAGATTGAAAGTGAATGAAGACGCAAGTTACTTACCAATCCACCAGAAAGATACGTCCCGATAGACCTCACTTTGGGACCTACTTCGAATCGGGGTAATGAGAATCGGAATACCCTTCGTGGGTCGTATGATGCCTATACACCCAAAGACAGTCAGCTGGCGATCTCGTGCACCCGACCGGCACATTTCAGACATCTCACATGTGGTATTGACATGGCCGCTTTGTTTGGAAGTGTTAGAGGATAGATGATAATCCAGCTATAAAGCAGAGGCATGAACGGACATTCGACTGACTGGCTGTCGTTGATTCAAGCAGCCAAGTGAGAGGGACGGCGGAGCTGATTGCTCATTCATCTTAATTACGTAATCTGACACCCTCCCTCTGATTTCGTCATGCTGAGGGTCTGTGCGCGTGACTATGGGAAGGATGAGAATGAGGATGGGTAGACGCGACTGCTGTTAGTCTCAAGAACATTAACATTACTCTTTGCAATTCACTTTTGTTAACCATCACCTTCCTTCTTTCATCCCATCCTCATATGTCTCTCACACTGTGAGGAAACAGCAAGCAACATGGGTATCTCTGGTCTACTACCCTTGCTCAAGGAGATACAGGTCAGCGGACATGTGTCAGAGTTCAAGGGGAAGAGGTGAGTTGGGATCTCTTCGACGCGATGATCTATACGTCCATGTTATACGAATAGATCAGCTGACGAGGTATTCTCACATAGACTGGCGGTAGATGTGAGTATATTCAGCTTTCCGCGAAGACTCTCGTGACATGTTTCAAGGACCCAGCTGATCATTGCAATCTCATAGGCATACGTATGGCTTCATAAAGGTGCATTCGGTTGTGCGGAAGATCTGGTCAAGGGAAAGAAGACAACCAAGTGAGCTGACCAGACATCGTGTCTGCTAATGGGCAAGTAGCTGATATACCCAGTATAGATTCGTGGACTATGCGATGCATCGAGTACGGATGCTTCGATATCATGGTATAACGCCTTTTATCGTATTTGATGGTGGTCCATTACCGGCTAAGAAGGGCACGGAGGTATCAAGAGCAAAGTGAGCTATCCTTCACTCGTCTGAAATTCGATTAGCTCATATGATCATTCTTCTCTGATAGATCACGAGCGGAAAACCTCGAAAGAGCCCGATCGATGGAATCTCAAGGACGATGGAGGGAAGCAAGAGATTTTTACACGAGGTGTTTGGATATCACGCCTGAGATGGCTTATCAACTTATTAAGGTGAGCTGAACTTTTCCAGCCCTTCGGACGTTAGCTGACACACATTCTTTTGATTGATGAGTAGGCACTCAAAGCGGAGAATGTAGATTATGTGGTAGCACCCTACGAAGCTGATGCCCAGCTGTGTTATCTGGAAAGAGAAGGTTTTGTAGATGGGATTATAACCGAAGATTCTGATTTACTGGTCTTTGGTTGTCGTCAAGTGAGTCAGCTGATTCTCTGCCCCCTATACAAACTGGATTCGTAGCTGACATTCTTGGCACCCCCTAGGTGATATTCAAACTCGATGGGAATGGCCAATGTGTCTGGATACACCGTAATAACTTAGCAACGATACGCGATTTTCCCATGCACGGATGGACGGATGTTCAGTTCAGGAGGATGGCTGTGAGTCGAAGATTCTTTTCAATTTGTTTTCCTTCCAGTTGGACTGATAGGAGACCATGGGTCATATCCGACCTCCGTAGATGCTCTCAGGTTGTGATTACCTCGATTCCATCGTAGGTATAGGACTAAAAAAGGCTCATGCCCTGATGCGGAGGTTCAAAACGGTAGAAAAGGTGAGTTCTCTAGGTAGTCGCAGTCCGCATCCCAGCTCATCCCTTCCAAAGCTGCTCCAACATGTACGACTAGAAGGATCAATGACTATCCCACCGGACTATCTCGCCTCGTTCGCTCAAGCAGAACTAGCTTTCATCCATCAACGAGTATACTGTCCCGAGCAGGGTCGTCTAATACCGCTCAACGACTTTCCTGAAGGTGGTCTAGGTGAAAATGATGAAAGATGGATAGGGTTAGATGTGGAAGAAGAAATAGCTAGAGGAATGGCCAAAGGCGATTTGCACCCTGAAACGAGGTTACCTATAATCGATGAATGGCCAGATTATCAACCAACACCTCGGACGAAAATCCTCACGGACAATTTCTCCAAAGTCAATGCGACAGTCTCTGCTGGACCTATGGATGTTTTCGTTACCAGTGAGTTAGCTAATCTAGCTAACACCATGGAGAGTCAAGCTGACAATTGTGCAGGGATGAAGAAGACCAGATCACTGGCTAAAGCCGTCGGTACCCTTGGTTCTGGACCGTCTCGTCTTTCCGACCAGAATCTTGAACGTTTTTCTGCACCTGCCATCTTATCAGGAACTCAGCACAACTCAACAGGTAGTAAGAAAAGTAAATTCTTTTCGAGACCTTCCAAACGTGAAATCACCCCTGAGTTGGAAGAATCACTACATTGGGAAGACGATGAAGAAAGCGAGGAAATCAAGAATCAACCTATCGCTGGACCATCTCGAATTCCAGCTTCTACACCTAATCGATCGCCTAGCCCTGCAATATCTTCGATTCGAGGGGAAGATTCACCCGTTAAATCGGTCATCTCGGGTCATATCCTCACTTCACCAGGATGTGTACTCTCCAGTCCGCCTGATTCACCTTCCCAAGGAATACTCTTCTCTACACCCCGAAGAAAAGATCATAAGATCCGGGAAAGTACCCCACCATCACCTACTGGCGCTTCGATCGGTGAGAATGTGCTCATAGCTGCGTCTTCTCAAGTGCTGGAGACGGAGTTCAAGGAATTCGATTACGATAACGAAGTGAATGAAGAAAGCATCGAAGAGACGCAAGTGGATGTCCAAACACCTACTGAGAGTCGGACTCGAACTCCTGCCAGGAAAGAAAAGAAATCGTTATCGAGATTGTCGACTATTGTCATACCCAATTCATCGTCACCTATCACATCCACCACGACATCTTGCGTTCCTGAGACTCAATCTTGGCCGACGGGTAGAAAGCTTCAACCTTTCGCTTCAACTTCGAGCGATACGATCTCAGAGGAAGAACAAATCATTACGCCGTCTTTGGATCAGATCAATCAGAAGAAGAGGAAACGATCGATGAAACAGGAAGTAACCGAGATCGAGGATGCGATTGAAGATGAAGGTGAAAAGAAACGATTGGAACGGGCCAGGATCGTTGCTGCTGGTTGGAAAGCTAAATATGCGTTTGGGCAAAAGGTGAGTTGTCAATACGATGTTGACTGGCAGATGTAGGAACAAAGCTAACAACGATTGCGCCATCTCACCAGTCCTCTTCTCCTGCGTCCATCCCTTCATCTGACGATACACCTAACAAACCTATCAAACGTACCAAGTCGGACCCTACGACTCGTCCTCGACCGGAACCTGTCAAACGTCCGACGTTACCTATCACCTCGCAAGCTCAGGCTTCGCGCATTTTACTTTCGAGAGATACCAATGTGCTGACGCCACGCAGGGACCAAACACCTGCGTCGAGGAAATACAGTAGTGGACCCTCGAAGGAGGATTTCACTCCTGCGACAAGAAAGAACAGTGATAACGATAATTTCGGCCAAAAGTTCAGCTCTTCACCTCTTTCGTTCAATGATGACGAATTGATATTTGAAAGTACCCAAAAGGGGGGACAGACATATAACAAATTGCAAAAATATAAGTTCGGTGGGAAGTAGGTAATGAGTCAAGAGAGAAAGGTGGGTACGCCCGGTTCGGTCGTCAGTAGTCGGTCAAATGAGATTGGATTGATTCCTGTTGATTTGTATAGTCTTTTCATTTTGTAGAATATCCACATTTCTTACGCTGTTGATCAATAATAATAATTTCAGGCCAACACAAGTTATGTCCTAGTCATATTCCCCGTTTGTACATATTTTCATTTAAGAACCTAACGATTATCATTATCCTATATCCTATGCATATGTCGTGTCCTCAGCTCATATTGCAAGGAAGACATATATATCGTCATCCGGCCGTACCATTACACGGATCAAGTCATACGGTGAGCCAAGTGCAAGTGGGGGTTTCGGACTTTTCCGAGTATCTCCGTGATCACTTACAACTTCGACGGTAATCCCATCATCGATATGACAAGCGACGTTATTTTCACAACTGGACATCGTCTATAACTCATGGGATAAGGCATATAACCCAACACATACAGCTCACTCACTGAACCAGCCGAGAGGAAGGTATCACAACGACAGCAAGATGAGACCCACTCAATTACTCAGAGCAACGCATTACAAACCGATGATTCATTTCTTGGGTCAACGGAAGAAGATCCCTCATGGTGTGTTTGTCTATTTCTCTTTCTCTTTCTCACTCTCACTGTATCTTCATCTGTCATGACTGTCTATACTTTATTCTATAATAAAGTACAATGAGATGAGAGTGACCACTAATGCTGGATACATGATGTATGACGTATAGCTCCCCACGCACCGGCAGCTCACCCAATGGCGCCCAAAGAAATAGTAGAAGATTTCCAATCGTTCCTCGCCAAACTTCAATCATCCTCTGATGGACCTTCAAACCCTTCTTCAAACCCTAAAGCTCAATCGCCAAGTGAGAGCTCAAAAGGTATCGTACGTGATCAAGAGTCAAAGAACACCCAGAGTCAAGCAAAGGGAAGTGGTAGTGGAAGTTCGAAACCGGTAGATTATGAGAATTTCTGGGAGGCTCCAGGGTATTTGTGGAGTACCAAGGAGGTGTCGGAGAGGGAGTTGGAAGCTGTTATGGTGAGTAATCCCACATTGTCACAAGTATGATCATGAGGGATCAAGAGAAAGAGCGGATTTGTTTCTGTTGTTTTTTGTGTGAATGCGAGGATAAGAAATTGCTATGTTCTGCTTTTTTACTTTCCTTGATTCGAATCCTACTTCTTACTCTTTCGATATCAAGAGGTCCAATCGATCATGATCTTGGTCTTGATTCCGATCTCGGTCGACTCACTTCCACTCCTCCCTGCTTTTTGATCTTTGATATATGACTTTCCTGTATACTTCGCTTCTTCTCATCCAACCCAAGCGAGTGTAATCACGTCTTTAGATTAATTTGGATTCGAGTGGAAGTCTCACATGACAAATAGATCAGATATGATAAATGCTAATCTCTTCTCTTCTTCTCCTTTTACAGAGCGGTGGTGCGACCGACATCCGAAGTGGACCATAAACGAGTAATTTGACTAGTATATCATCAATGTACATATACTTCAATGCATGTGCTGTACCTCACTATGTGTATCTAACTCATCTTATACTATGTTCGTCTACTATACATCTACATCTATTCATGCCTTTACCTTCACACTCTCATTCTTACGCCCTCTTTGAATACTTGTGTACACACTCCAAGAACCAACCCATATCTTCAGGTTTGACATTCGGTGTGATCCCATGACCCAAGTTAGCTATCCAACCTCCTCCAGCCGCCTTCCATCTCTCACTGAGCCTCTCAACTTCCCTTTCTATACCTTCTTTACCACCGTACAACACCGTCGGATCGAAATTACCTTGTAAGTTGACCTTTCGGCCCACATACTCCCTTACTTCCACTGGATCAACTGTCCAGTCCAATCCCAAGGTATCATACCCTGTTACCTTTGGGTCGGATAGGAGTTTGAAGGTAGAAGGAGCGTTGGCACCTTTTGCGAAGAGCGTTATGGCCACTCCGGGATGACCTAGTTGTCTCAAGATTGATTTGACCTTGTGAGAGATGTAGATACATGGAGGTAAGGCGAATTCGGCGTATTGGTAGGGTGTTAATTCACCGGCCCAGGAATCGAATACTTGGAGCATCTATGTGGCAATAAGCGGTTAGCAGTGAATCATGAAACATGTATGAATTTGTGGGGTGGTAGCAATAGTTTCTTTTTGTTGATTCTGCTTCTGCCTTCAGTTGAGAGGGAAGGTGAAACTCACCTGAGCACCAGCCAACACCTGACCAACCAACAGATCCGCACAAACATCCGCTACCTTCCTCAACAGCTCTTTACTCTCTTTTGGATACTTGTATAACCAAGATTTTGAATTTTCGAAAGTTTTTGAACCACCTCCTTCGCACATGTACGCCATTAACGTCCATGGAGCACCGGAGAACCCTATCAGTGGTACTCTCCCTCCCAGACCCTTTCGAGTGAGGGTTATAGCTTCGAACAGGTAACCCAATTCTTTCTGTACATCTACGTCTTGGTTCAATCGACTCAGGTCGGAGGGTGTACGTATAGGAGCAGGTAAGACTGGACCTTTGGAAGGTTCCATCAATACTTCCATTCCTAATGCCTGAGGGACAACGAGGATATCACAGAATATGATGGATGCGTCCAATCGGGGATATCGATCGATAGGTTGTAGGGTGAGTTGAGAGGCGATGGAGGGGGTTTGACAACATTCGAAAAATGAATGAGATTTGCGAACTTCAAGGAATTCTAAGATCACCCAAAAGAGATATAGATATTAGCTTGAATATATTTGTCTCATGTGGAGACGGCGGTATATAATTTATGGATTGATAAATCTCAATTACCAGGTAAATACCTCCCTGCCTGCCTCATGACCCACACGGGGGCTCTCTCAGTCTCTTCACCCCTGGCAGCACGAAGTAACAGGTCGTTCTTCAACGGAGGGAAAGACTGTTCGATTTCCCTCCATTTATCGACGTTGGTCAATTTCGGTACGGTGTATTCGGCAGAAGTTGACATGGCGAATGTAGGGAGGATATCGTATGGTGGGATGAGGGGGAGTAAGTGGGTTGATATGATTGACATGTAATTTATGACTACAATATGACAAGAGAGATGGGTAATTCCAATTTTCTTGAGATGCTCATCGTGATGATCCGAGCGATCTCAGTATGGGATATTTGATGCCGTTCCCCACGGAGATGGGATGGATGTCCGTTGGTCAACCAATATTTCAGTCGAGATGCTCTTTCAACTTTTTTGGAACGAGTGATAAGTTAATTCAGATACTCCTGTACAACATTTAACATCTTAATTTGCACATAGCTGCATAACGCATACTGCGATCCACTCAGCATGGCCAACAAGCACAAGAGACGATCTCGTCCATCAGATTTCGAGACTACCCCTCGAGCCGTCGAGGTCACCCACGATTGGAAGAAATCAGATGAAGAGCTGGAACTTGAAGAAGCCCTGTTTGGGACCAGTAAGAAGCAATCAAAGGCCAAATCGAAGACTAAGAAAGGGTCAGACTTCCAGGTCGGTACGACTGGTGATAACGAAGAGGAAGGGCTGAGTGATGTGGATGATAACGATGTGAGTTGAACATCACCTACCATCTGGTTAGCGAATGGTCTATACATCAGCTGACACACATTTTGTCTTACCTTAGTTGTTCACTATTGATGCACCTATCGCATCGAATTACCAGATCGACCAGTTACCAGATGATCAACCTCCCTCAGATTCAGATGAAGACGAAGATGAAGGATCAAGTAGGGATACTTCGAGTGATAGCTCAAGCGACGAAGAAGGGGAGAACGAATTCCGTGCTATATCACCTTCCTCTTCAAGATCACCTTCACCTGCTGAAGATGACCAAGAACATGACCGACAAGGGAAGAATGAACCTACTATAACCTTACCTGATGATATATATGATATTCAAGAAGAGGAAGAGAAGTTACGTTCGAAAAAGCAAAAAGCGATATGGAATGATCCGTCCGATGAGCTCGTTAGTGTTGATATAAGTGAGAATAGGAGGTTGAGAAAGTTGGATAGAGGGAAGAAGAGGAAGATTGATGGTGGAGCTGAGAGTGAGAAGGTTAATGGGAGGGAATTGCAGGACAAGTTGAGAGAGCAGTGAGTTTTGTTGTTCTCCTGCTTTCTGCTATTTGCTCTTTGCTAGTTTCTCGATATGAAATACCCATTCATCATGGGATATTATCGATACAAAGATATCTACTACAATGATTTGCTCGTTCTCGCAAAGGCTGATACCTTCACCTCAACCAGATTCGAGCGTCTCCACCCACCACCTCAATGGGCAAAACAACGCACATCCATCGGTACCCCCTCCCTATCATCACTCTTAACATCCACCAAATCATTCATCGCCCCTTCCATCGCTATTGACGGTCAGAAACGACCACCCCTCCCACAGGGGAATATAGATTTACAGAGGGTCCGTAATGCCAATCAGCAGAATCCCACGACGGGTAAGAGGGAGGCGGCGGATTCGAATGGAGGGATAGTAGATATCGCTTGGCACCCTTCTGAGAGGGTCGGTGTGATGGCTGTTGCGGGAGGTGATAGGAGAGTAAGGTTTTTCAATGTGAGTGAGAGGGCCTGTCCTCTAATTTTCAGAGCTCAGATGGGGTGAGGTCCGCAAAAGAAGTGTACTCTGTACTGTGTATACTAATTATGGTTCATGTCAATACAGATCGACGGACACACCAACCCGACCCTCATGACACTTCATATCCCCTCCTTACCCATCTCTCGCTCGACATTCCATCCATCAGGTTCATCCCTCCTGTTAGTTGGTAATCGACCATACTACTATACCTACGACTTAACCTCTCAACGATGTCTCCGATCGTCCAAAACACTTTTCGGATCGATGGACACACCCTCTTCACCCAATACACTACATCGTCATGCGTTCTCGCCCGACGGTACCCTTCTCGCCGTGGCTGGTAGACGAGGACTGATATCTATCCATGACTGGCCCTCTGGCGGAGTCGTAGCTGAACTACGATCGGGTCGAGGAGGTTATACAGCCGATCTGACGTGGAGTCAGAATGGGCGAGAGTTGAATGTCCTGGGTGGAAGGGACGGAGCAGAGGTGGAAGTTTGGGATATAGCTGAACGAAGGATGGTGAGGCGTTGGAGGGATGACAGAGCTTTGGGAGGAACGTTGATGCGAAATAGTAGGGATGGGAATTATACTGCTATCGGGTGAGTTATAAGCTTTGTAAGATACTACGTGGTATACCGTCAGAGAGAGAGATACTGATTTATACCAATCATCTTGAACAGTTCGACAACAGGTATTGTTAATATTTACAATTCCACCTCCCTCGCATCGCCTTCCTCATCAACCAGCAAATTCACGGAGTTCTCACCTGAACCGTATAAATCACTGGAACAATTGACGACCTCCATAACCAGTATGGCGTTCCATCCTTCCAATGAGGTATTGGTCACTGCCAGTGAAGCTAAGAAGGATCTGTTGAAGATGGTGAGTGATTTTCAGAACGACTTGTCTGTCTGCGATATATATATTTATCATCCGATCGGCCTTTCTCTGTCATTATTTTTGTTCCGTTCAGTTCTGCTACCCATGATCATTTCTACTTCCACTTGTGATCAATGATTTTCGCATTTATTTCATTTCATTTGACTGACCCTGATCCTGATCCCGACTCTGACTCTGACTTCAATTTGAATGATTTCACAGTACCACCTCCCATCCGGAACGGCATTCTCCAATTGGCCCACCCCAGCTACACCCCTGGGTCGTATCACTTCTGTTGGATTCTCTCCCAGCGGTGAATACCTTAGCGTAGGTAATCAGAGAGGTACAGTGTTATTATGGTCTGTGAGACATTATACGTCGTAGTTTACAGGATGCATAATGTTGCATCTTTCTATTACTTGGTGAAACTCGAGGTGGTGATCATGATTTAGCATCTGTGAGATTCTGCACAGTATTATATCGTATCGCATCGTACTTTGACTTTGAGTGTGGGCTCATTTGTTCACTTGATCACTTTGCGACCAGCTTTTGCTTTCCTTTTTTCATTCGAAATCACTATCCAGTCGAATGAATAGACCAGACGGATTATCGATAGTCTGTGTATACTACAGATGAGTCATCGATGAACAGTATGGTACAATGCATGTTTGGATATTACAAATCATCATATACATATACAAATTATCAAGTACATACGAACTGATCTGATCTATATGAAGATCAATGGGTGATTGCTTATTGATTATCTGATGGATAAAATTCCAATGGGGTTTTCAACAAAACAAAAGATCCTTCCTTCTTAAAAGATAATTTGTAATTATTTGATACTCAGTCTCAGTCCTTGGAGTGTAACACCTTTGTTCAGTCTCTACTCTTTACTCTTTCATCGTGTTGTGATGAAAGTCAAGTCTGATTTTTCTTTCTTTTCCCACATCCTATACCCCTCATAATGGTTTATGATATTGTTGAGCTTTGATTCGTTCGATCCAATCATATTCCACTCAACAACTGATTTTGATTCCCATTGTCATTATCTATATCCTTCTTAGCTAGCAGTTTAGCGTAATGTTGCTATTGATCAAGCAAGCCAAAAACATTATCAGCCATACACCTCGATAAAGTGAATGTATCATATTAAAGATGGGGTAAGTTTACTCACCCCACATAAATCACACAAACTATTAGGTCCATCTGGACCCCTCATCCATTCGGTGGTCACATTACATCCACACCCGTGACATCGAGTTAACACCACTGAAGTTGTGTCGGGTTGATTATTGGGATTGTTGTTGTTACTATTGAATATATCCATCGATGTGTAGTTGTTACTACCATTTCCATTCGCATTACCGTTATATTGTGTTTGTGATTGATAAGGATTATGGGTAGTGTGATCTGAGAATTGCGTTTGCGATTGGAACACATTATCATCATCGTTGATGTTGTTGTTGTTGTTGTTGTTGTTGTTATTGGTGTGAGACAACAAGGTTGATACTTCCGTTAACATACCCAACGAATCCATTGGATTCGGTTGTTGATGATAAGGTGAATACTGCTGATGAGGAGGTTGAAGTTGAGCAGGCGGATGTTGGGGATGATCATATTCATATCCATGTCGATTGCTATGACCATATTCGTAATCATGATGATGATGATGATGTTGATGATTATCATGATGGTGATGATGGTGGTGTTGATGCTGCGTTTGGTGCTGGTGATGTTGGTGGTGAGGATGAGGTAAATGATGTGAATAAGGTGATTGTGATTGTGATTGCGATTGCGATGGTGAAGGTTCATAAACCCTTGTACCAGAGGATGGTAAATTCTTCTTCACCCTTTCCTTTTCTTTCTCCTTTTCCTTCTCTCCATCCACTTCGCCCGCCTGACCAGCTTTCGACTGACCTTGAGCCGCAGCTTGAGCCTGAGCCTGAGCTTGGGCTTTAGCAATCAAAGCGTCCCTCCTCTTCCTGATGATTTCCATCTCCTTCTCCGCCGGCGTCATATCTTCCACCTTCTTCTTCTTGGTCGCTCGAGAAGGTACGAAAGGCTTGTCGAACTCTGCTTTCAAGTTTGGATGGACATACGGCGGGAGTGAGACGAGGATGGTGTGTATAAGGGAAGATAGCTTGGCGAATCGGGTGAGCAGGTATGGAGGTGGGGGGGAAGGTTGAGTACGCTGAGGTGAGGGGATAAAAGGCTGGAGCAGGGATAGTATCTCGGATATATATACTTTGAGCTGTACGAGTATAAGGGAGATATAGAGTCAGTTGTTGTATGATGTATACGTGTGACTGGGTAAGGTCGTACTCACCGCTTCCTTCTCTTTCTCCACATCCACATCATTAACCTGATCGTTCCCATGCAACCCTGCTCCCAAACCCAACCATAATCTCCTCATCACTTCTTTCTCTAATTCTTCAGATTTCCAATCATTGTCTTTATCGTTCACACCCTCCGGGTACTGTTCTTCCACTTTGACCTGCACCTCTGCGCTCTCTTTCGTCTTTCCTTTTCCGGTGAGCATGAATGGTGAAAGACCACTTTCAGCTGGAGGAGGGTGGTCAAAAGGTGTAGGTAAGATTGCGTTTTGGGGCTGATGCCATGGTGGGTGCGATAATATCCTAGATATCGATTCGTCGTGTGTTTGTGTTTGAGGATGAGTGTCAATGGTCATATGAGGTGTCCATAATGATGATGAGGATGAGGATGAGGGTTGTTGTTGAGTCTGGGTTGGATATCCCATTTCATTGAGGTTGATATTGATGTTGAAATCGTTGATGTTATCTGATGATGATGATGGGTTGTTGACATAAGGATATTCCTGCTGATAGGATACAGGGTAAGGCCACATGTTGTACATTGACAAATTAAAGAGATCAGATCTGGGTTGGGTGGATAACTCGATGCGCTATGATCCCCGTCGGTCGCATTGACCTGCTCCCTGATGTCGGAGTACGGAGGTCGGAGGTCGGGGATGGGCCCGTGTTCCAAGATGGGATACGTAGTGGTAGTTAGTTGTTAATGACTAATCACTAATGAAATGATGTTGATCCTGTGATTAAGCTTGTTTATGGACCAAATGGTACCCGCAATGTATTTGACAGAATGAGATTAAGCAAAAGTAAGAGCAAAAAAAGAGGTGTGAGATGTTGCCGTAAAATGTCGATCTTCTCTCTTCTGATCTGTTTGGGTAATACTCGTATTGGTGTTATGGCGTCGGCCTGGGCGATTGGTCCCTTATTCTTGAGCTGCGTCTGAGGCGATCGTCAATATACTGCTATAGCCTATACTGATATATGTGGTCGTTCACAGCTAGATGGTGTATGGGATCTTAGGAATGTTGCGCATGTAGATCATCCATCCATTCATTCATTTATTCACACTATCTTAGCTTACCTAGTTTAGGCTTGAGCTTTCGGATGTTTTACCACACCAGATCTCAAGGGCTAGGCCAGGAGCAGACCAGATACAGATCTCAAATACCCACATACCGCAAATCCCCTTAGGCGGGTGTAGTGCGGGTTGTGCGAAATGTATCAAATGTATCAAAACACCAAGACTCGATACCAGAGCCTCGTATGCATGTACTCTACTGGTTGATGTTGATTCACCTGATGCTGCTTTGTGTGAGTAAACAGACAATCTTGCAGGATGGGAGTTATCGTACTATGCATAGCAGCTGCAAGGGACGGTGAGAGTGGAGTACGACCAGTTCCGTCGGAGTAATCCGCTTATCCCATCCATGCATTCCATCCCATCCCATCGTGACCAACAGAAAAAGTTGAGTTCAGTGATATATTGATGTTCGATCGACTGAACATGCCTGTTGAACCCATCACGAACGACCGATCATGAGGTCCACCCGCATACGGCAGATAGCAAGTGGTAAGTCACATCCACCCAATGACACGTGTATGACGATATTAATGGTTGTTATCCCATTTCTTCAGTCCGTCAATATCGTCACTATGCTACTCAAACATCCCTCAAAGGACCTCTTATAGGTGTCAAACCGAAATCAGCCTCCTCTCCTTCTCCTTCTCCTTCTTCATCAACATCGGCATCTACATCTTTAGCATCATCGTCATTACCGAAACCTCGTCTGGACTATCACGACCTCCTATCTGATCCACAGCGTACCACCCGAAATGCCCTCCTTCGTAAATCCCCTTTACAACCCGATCATCTAGCTCATCTCCAACGTCTGCGGTCCACTCAACTCCTCTTACTCCAGAAACTATCCACTATCAAATCGAAGCAGAAAGAAATTGGTAGTCTCATCAAGATTGGTTTAGGCGATACCGCCGAATTGAAAGAACAAGCCAAGAAGATCAAATCGAAATTCAAAGAGTATGAGATTAACTTGGGTGAAACTGAAAATGAATTATTAGACTTGGCTTTACTCTTACCTAACTTCTCACATCCCAATTCACCCCTTGGGTCGGAAGATAATGCCAGAACTATAGAAACGTTTGGTCAATCCGTTATAGAAGGCCAGATAGAGGAAAGAAGGGACCATGTTGATTTTTGCAATCATTTCGATTTATTGGATAATCAAGCTTCCTCAAATACATCCGGATCATCTTGGCCCTATCTTAAAAGTATCTTAGCATTACTTGAACAATCCCTCATCAATTATTCGTTATCGATAGCTGTAAAGAACGGATTCACTCCGGTGATTCCACCAGATGTGATCAAAGAGGATATAGCTTGGAGATGTGGTTTCCAACCTCGTGATTCACTTTCCAACCCATCCACACAAACTTATCACCTAGCTCAACCTGATAATGCCCCTCAACAGCGGTTGTGTCTAGCAGGAACGAGTGAAATACCTCTAGCTGGGTTATTCGCTAATAGGTTATTCCACGAGGAGGATTTGCCGAAAAAGGTTGTAGGTGTTGGAAGAGCGTTCAGAGCAGAGGCTGGTGCCAGAGGATCAGACACTAGAGGATTGTATAGGGTACATCAGTTCACGAAAGTCGAATTGTTCGCTGTAACTGCTGAGGATGGGAGTGAGCGGATGATGGAGGAGATCAGAGAGGTGCAGAAGGAGATTGCACAAGGATTAGGATTGAGTGTAAGGTGAGTTGCATCGTGGGATTATCATTGATACAATCACCATCATAACAAATGGAAACGACAAAACCGACGCCAATGTACCGTACTTGATTCTTTTCTTATTCTTCGACACATTAAGAAGTATCAACTCACAACATAGCAAGCTTCCGCTTCCTCTTTCCCATCTTTCTTACTCTCTCTACCTTCCAACCTCTTCTCATCTCTCCTTATCTCCTCGTCCCTCTTCCTAATCTCTTCCAACAGGGGAGATGGACTGTATGAAGAGCGAACCGAAGCTGATTGATGGTCATGATGTTATCAGGGTCCTGGATATGCCGACGGAAGAATTGGGCGCTTCGGCTCATAGGAAATACGATATGGAAGCTTGGATGCCTGGGAGAGGTAAATGGGGAGAGGTGAGTGAGATTATTCACAAGAAGATGACATCTAGTTCTTCCGGAGATGATAACTTTTGTTAGATGATCAACGCTGATTATACCAATTGTGGTAGATAACGTCCACCTCAAATTGTACATCCTACCAATCACGTCGACTATCCATTACCTATCGTCCCTCTCCCACATCCCCTTCTTCCTCTTCCTCTGGTCCTGGTGGAGAAGGAGATCTACCGATTCCACCATCCGAAATACAGACTCAGCATAATGGACCATTACCTTTCGCACATACTTTGAACGGCACCGCTGCTGCTATACCTAGACTGATAGTGGCCCTGATCGAAAATGGAATAAGATTCAAGGATGATGAATATGATGGAGTGGATTTACCGAAAGTGTTGGAGAGGTTTTGGGTTGGTGGAAGAGAGTTTGGGGAGGGGAAGAGAAAAGGAAGTATCAGATGGGTATAAGTGAGAGAAGTAGTCGGAGCGGAGTCTGAAGTAGATTTCAAATGCAACAATCGAGTTGCGCTGCTGTGTGATTTGGTCCACATGAGGTGTCGTGATGATATTCATGTTGATCCTCGATCTGAGGCTGACCTGCAATCTTGTTCGTGTCTTGGCATGACCATTCTAGTACACAGCTTGGCTACTCCAATCCTCCTTTCATTAGTCGGTGTTGCATACACTTTTGAGTTATATCCGACAAGTGTGCTTCTTACAGTAAGAAGATGATCAGCACAGCTATCTTTTACACTTTCCTCTTGATGTCGTGTGGCTTCCTTCCCCTGCTTTGCTCTATAAGGCAGTCTGTGATGCACGTTAGAGTTTCAGCTCAGTGCACATGTGCGCTTCTCAAATGTTATCTGAAGAGCAAGGCACCTACTTCCATCATCTTCTTCCCTTTGTCGATTGGTTATAAACACCTACCATGACTTCTTCTTACACCAGAAGTATACAAGAGGTTGCTTCGCTGTACCTATCACCGCTTCCTCCTTCCTTTCGTTCCCTTTGCCAGCTGGTAAAATACAGAGCACGCGAGGTATTGCTGAAACCCTTCGATATGGTTCGATGATTCTTCTCGACTCGAGCGATCTGCATCGCAGGTCACCCCAGTGATCGATCGTGCGGTTCGAAATAGGTATAAAAGACCTGTCAAGTCTACTGATTGGAGCCATTTGGTCTGTTCATCAACAACAACGTACTTGTATTTCTTGCCTTGGGATCTTTCCAAGACTTGAAATCGACAGTACATATCCACAATGCCATTTTGGTCGTCTTCAAGAAGAAGTGGTCAATCCCGTCGTCAGGAGGAATATCAGTTCTCCGACGCAGATACTTGCCCAAGCTGCAATGCGGACAAACAAAACCTCTTCATGCCCCAAAGGGAACAAAGTGGTCATATCTCGGCCCATTGCTCGATCTGTCGAGAACGTGTATACATCGTTACAAGAAGAACGACAGCTGAAAGCAATGTCCCAAATACGATTTTACCCTCTGATGCTATTTGCTATACCTGCCATGGTCGAAGCTGCTTCTCTGGATTTCGGGATGGGTATGCGGCTTGTTATAGTGATACGTGTGATGGAGCGAGAAGATGGGTGATGGCTGGACGAAACCCTGTGAGACCTCCCGTCTCTTCCGAGTTATGAGAAGAAAGCTGTACTGAGATAGTGTATCAGCCGACGAATGATCCCAATCAAGGAGCACAAGAACACAACCAGGCTGGTTCTTCAGCTCGAGCTTTGACTCCAGGCGGAGAGCAACAGGTATATGGTGTTGCAATTTCAGAAGAAGACGGTGAGTGCATCCAATCCCGCAATCGCACTTGCAATCGTGCTTGGTGTTTCTTTCACATATGTGTCACTAATGCTCATATCACGATAATTGTTCGGCAAACCCAATGATCAGCTTTAGCAGCATTCAACCGTAAGCTAACTCATAGGTGGACAAAGATAAGTCAATGTACTGTAGCTGACAATAAGATTTTGACAGGTGCTAACGTGATCCGAAGTGCGTTTGGTATGCAAAATACAGATCGCCGAGTAAGATTTGGTCATTCTTCTATCCTCTCTTGACCTATTGACCCGTAATTCGTTAAATCAGCAGATATTTTTATTGACCTTCTGTACTGGATGTGACAGCCCGATCCTAGAACTTTTTTGCCTGCTTATCGATCCGCAGAAGAAAATACTGATGAACAACTTGATCCGACGCAATATTCGCAAAATACCCAACAAAGAAATGATGCTTTTTACTATGGCAATCAATTTGGTGGAGCGTGAAGTAGAAAAATACAATCTGATACGTCTCATCAAGTCTACAAGAGCCAAGCTAGGATCTCAATATTGGCTGCGTTTGATATTAACGCTCCATCTTATGTCAACTCTGCTCTGTGTGGTTTGTTACTGTTTTGTTACTGGAATTGGACCTTTACCCCCTGTAGAATATCCGGAAAGTATATATGGTCCTTTCATGATGAGCCCGATAGTTTTTTGTGGCTGGCTCGCACCATTCGGTAATGGACTACATTCTGTTCGGAGCTAAAATTGAGGATGAGATGCTTGAGCATCTACAGTACCATAACAAATGGGATGGATGGGTTAATTCAGACACCCGTCGGATGATGTTTGCCACCCACATAAGGTACAGTATACTTTCTCTGGCGGATATGTCCGCCTTCCGCCGCCCTGACGCCTGTTTATGATTTTTCAAAAATTCAAGTGAACCAAGTTGACAAGTTTGACATTTGAGCGAGAAATCAATCGACATACATACAAATGACTGGTCAGATTATACAGCTGACCTTGAGGAGACAACGACAAGATGGACGCTCTTCTTGCCTCGGCCGGTCCATTACCAACCAAAAAACAAAATTACAAAGGTAAACAATCCTCTACCTACAACAAGAAATCCGGTCCAACATCCCATCAAACCATTCCTCGAGCAGATGGTTCATCTATCGATCCATCCTTACATTCCATCCTTTCTTCTACTCGTATTCCAGCGGGGTTTCATCAATCGAATCTAGCTAGTGGATCTGGTTCAGCACCTATCAGACCTGATACTTCGATAGGTAGGATACAAGATAAGAAATTACGATCTAAACTTGCAAGACAGGATGTAACTCATAAACAAGCCAGATTAGATAGGCAGGATGTCAACGAATGGTTGAATAAGGCCATATCGGGTGATAAAGGTGGGATTGAAGTGGATGAAGAATTAGGAGAGAAGACTTGGAGGGTTAAACAGAGTGAAATTAGTGATTCGGTCGGTGTGGGGTCGAAAGGAAAGAAATTTGATTTGAAGTTTGAAGGGATGGGGAGTTATAAAGTAGATTATACGAGGAATGGAAGGTGAGTTTGATTACTCCTTGTCAGAAGATTGTATCCTTCTTCTCTGGTGGAAATTTTATTACTATCTTTGTTGTTTCTGAGCTAATGTTTATCACTCTTTCTCAGACACCTTGCCATAGCCTCCTCGAAAGGGCACGTCGCAACCTTTGATTGGCAAGCTGGTAAACTCCATTCGGAAATACAATTAAAAGAATCAATACGAGATATAAAGTTTTTACACTCGCAAGATTTCTATGCTGTCGCTCAGAAGAAATACGTTTTTATATATGATCAGAATGGTGTCGAGTTACAGTGAGTTGGTATATCAGGTGAACGAACAATCAAGGCTGACGTCTTGTCTGTAGTAAATTGAAACAGCATATAGATCCTACGCATATGGAGTTCTTACCTTATCATTACCTCTTAGCTACTGTTGTGAGTGTTTCGCTGCTCCTATACCCACCCACCACAGATATGGGATGATCTACTAGCACACTATGCTGATTCACCTTGACATTACAGGGCCACGCAGGATACCTAAAATACCACGACACATCTACCGGAGTGATGCTCACCCAAATACCCTCTCATCTCGGTTCACCGCATTCAATGGCCCAAAATCCCCATTCTGCAATTATCCATCTAGGTCATGCCAACGGTACCATGACACTTTGGTCACCTAACATGACCACACCGCATGTCAAGCTTCTTGCCCATCGAGGACCCGTCAACGGTATTGCTGTCGATCCAAGTGAAACCAGTGCCGGGAGATATGTAGCTACAAGTGGGATGGACGGTGTGGTTAAAATTTGGGATGGGAGGATGTGGGGTAAAGAAGTTCGTTCATGGCATGTTAGAAATCAAGTGACCACGTTGGGTTATTCAGGTATGGGAATGTTATCTGTCGGTGGGAAATCAGGTGTGACCGTCTATCGAGATTTACATTCTGGAACTATCCAACATGCGCCTACACCCTATCTTACACTTCCTCTACCATCACTTACAGCCTCCTCAGTAAAATTCTGTCCCTTCGACGACTTGTTATGTGTAGGACATGAAAGGGGGATATCATCATTGTTGGTTCCTGGATCCGGTGAACCCAACTTTGATTCTAACGAGGCGGACTTGTATGAGACATATTCCAGAAAGAGAGAAAGGGATGTTAGAGGATTGTTGGAGAAGATTAGACCCGAGTTGATTACGCTCGATACGGATTTCCTAGGACATATCAATGAATCTAGAGGTGGAGAGACGTTCGAAGAGAGGAACTCAAGGAGTTATAGACAACTTGGAAGATTAGAGAGACTGAGAATGGATGGCAAAGCGGATGAACCTCAGAATCAACTTGAGGATGAACATGAAGAAGGGGAAGGGGAAGGTGGAGAAGGGGAGACGACACAGAAAGAGAAGGTGAAAAGAAAGATGAAAGGGAAAGGAGGAAGTACGAGCAGGTATTTGAGGAAGAAGCAGAAGAAGAATATAGTAGATAATAGCTTGGTGAGTTGGCTCCGTCTTACTATACTTGTCTCTCCCGTCCCTATCTCGTCATCAGATGATCATCTACTTGGCGATGTGCTGATTTGTTTTCTCCTCTCATGCACTATAGCTCGTTATGAAAGCCAAAGTTGCCGCTCAGAAGAAAGCTGAAGATACCAGACGTAAGATCGCTAATGGTGAGATTGTCAAGGAAACGGGTGCTCTGGCTAGGTTCGGTTAGATCACTTGACTTTCGCACGTAGACCATGTTAGATAGGATGTGTAGAGATATTGTATGCATTATATATATGTATATATATATATATATATTATATAGTATCTATATGGATTGATCAAACGTACATTGACGTGATCATTTGACGAAAGTATGATCGGTAAGCGCACGTTGTATATAGGTGACCTGATCGATTGAAGGGGAGCACAGTACATGAGCAGAAGCCAAGTGTTAAGTCGATGAAGACAGTGTTGATGCTTGCTATGAAGTGGTATTTTTGGTGCAATCATTGACCGTAGTCACGGTAACAGTGCAACGAATGATCGTATTGTTATTGTGACAGTGAACTGCATCTCGCAGACATCAAATAAGAACTAGCGAAAACGAAGTATGAATATAAAAATATGGCAGTGTACGAAATAAGAAAGCTATAGATGGTACTATGAAACCATTTATACTTCTTGAGAAGCCTTGGCCTTTCCTTTGGTCTTGGCTGGGAGGAGTTCGGCCATGATGTGAGGAAGGACACCACCTTGGGAGATGACGACTGAACCGAGCAATTTGTTTAATTCTTCATCGTTTCGGACGGCGAGTTGCAAGTGTCTGGGGACGATACGAGACTTCTTGTTGTCTCGGGCGGCGTTACCGGCCAATTCGAGGATTTCAGCGGCGAGATCTATCAAAGTGAGAACAATCTTTCAGCTGATGTTCAATGGGTAAGGGAGTGTATAAAAGAATAACTCACATTCAAGGACGGCAGCGAGGTAGACGGGAGCACCGGATCCAACTCGTTGGGCGTAGTTACCTCTCTTCAAGAGTCTGTGGATACGACCGACAGGGACTAAGAAATGAACAATGATCAGTGGAATGTTCAAAGTGAAGAAGGAAGAGAAGAAGAAGAGGTCAACTCACATTGAAGACCGGCCTTGGAAGATCGGGAAGAAGATTTAGTTTCGGAAGAGGACTTTCCTTTACCACCGGAAGACATTGTTGATGAGTTTGTTGGTTGGGGTTTGGTTGGGTGAAGTTGTAAAGAGTTGAAGTGCTTTGGATTGGTTGCTTTGTGGATGAGGGAAGAGAGATGGAAAGTAGAAACCGAGTTGGGGGTATTTAAATGTCTGTCACTCGGGATTCCTCTGCTACGGTATTGGTTTGTGTGGTAGTATGGTAGTATACGGTGGTGGTAGGTTAGGATGTAATCATCTTTTGTTACCCTGGATCAACATAAACTTACACGCCATCCACATATCAGACGTGTCATAAGAAATCACTCGGAAAGTGATGACATGGACACTTAAATCGTGACGTCTGTGATTCGGCGTTATTTTTCGTCTGTTTATTGCCAATCTACCCGAAAGTGATGATGTAACGACCTGAAATCGTTACGCGTCTCTTTTGATCAGTGGGAAATGACCACGCCACTTGTTGATCCATCTTCCAGGTTACCAAGTTACCCTGACACCGTACCAACACGTATACCACCTTACATTACACTAAGCATTACACTTTGATACATTTATAAAGACCAACTCAAACTTCCTTCTTCTCAACTTTCCCTTCTCTCATCAACTCAACGACTCAACCAATCTTATCAAACCTTTTCAACTCAAACAACCAACCAAACCAACCAGCACTCAATCACAATGGCTCCTAAATCCGTCGCTTCCAAAGCTCCTGCTTCTCAAGCTTCCAAAGCTCCCGCTGCCGCTTCCAAGGCTCCTGCCAAGGTGAGTTGACTCTCTCCTCTTCCTTCTCTTCCTTCCATCGTAACTTGTACTGATATATTCTTCACTTTACCTCAGGCCGCTAAATCTACTGCCCCCGCCAAGGAAGGTGGTAAGAAGAGATCCAAGAAGAGGGTTGAATCTTACTCTTCTTACATCTACAAGGTGCTTAAGCAAGTCCACCCCGACACCGGTATCTCGTGAGTTTCTTCTCGCATCCTTCTCGCTCCAGTCTTCTGTTCTTTGCTGACTTGGTCTTGCTCTTTGAATAGAAACAAAGCTATGGCTATCTTGAACTCCTTCGTCTCCGATATCTTCGAGCGAATCGCCTCTGAAGCTTCCAAACTCGCTTCTTACAACCACCGATCCACCATCTCATCCCGAGAGATCCAAACTGCCGTCCGACTTATTCTCCCCGGAGAACTCTCCAAGCACGCCATCTCCGAAGGTACCAAGGCCGTCACCAAGTACTCTTCCTCCAAATAAACTATTCTCTCATAGTAATTTGGTAGTGATTTGTATTTGATTTTTATATTCTTTCGTATCTGTGTTATGTTCCCGTAGCACAGTCTTTTATATACTTCGTCTTCGCTAGTTCACTTGACATGAATTGTCCTGTTCACGATACTATCTGCTGCAGTTGCATTACCTCTCATTGATTGCATTGTTTCCATCTAACATCGACTTCATTGGCTTGATTGCATCTTTGATTCACCGATGATACCTTGTGCAGGATAAGTTATAAATCCGCGATATGAGATGAGATACCTGACTTTACCTTCTCACGCGTCACTGAAGGAACATTACGCTATCAAGGCGTCATGATTAGACATCAGTGCATAGTATCATTAGTATCTCACTTGGTTACTGAAGTGGGAAAACGATTGGATCGAGTAAAGGTGTCTTTTTCCATTTGCATGATAGACTGCCAATCGATCTGGTTGTTGATCCATTTAAGTAAATGTTACAGACGAGTATCAAGCAATTGAGTTGAATTGCGGAGGGTGATATTACTCTTGTTCAGAATCAAGAGAGGGATCATGTCTTTCCTGACGGGCTGACCCTATTCTACCTGTTATCTATACTGTGTATATCTCGCACCGTTGACCTTGGTTTCCTAGGGGTGTATACCTTCCTTACTCATCCAAGGTCGGTATGGTAATACGTCATCCATCCTTTGGTCCTTTGGCCCTTTGGATCAATCACAGAAACAGAAGGATGATCGGTACTCTCTTGTATTTTTTTCTCTGCATCATGTGTAACGGTCTGTGCGTTAGGTTGTAATGATGATCATGAACGAGTTGATTGTACTCCCAGTAAAGTTGACTGGACTGGTATCATATTCATGTATATATAACCCGTGCTGTCTCACCTCTTCTCTCTCTTTTCTGTTCATTTCTTCTCACTTTCAGCGGCGGTCAGATTATATCGACTCATTAAGGTAGCAGAGCAGACCTTCGATATATATCTAGTCGATCACTACCTCTCCGTCTTATCAGTTCCATTCGTCGTCTTAACATCCACTCTCAATTTCCTTCCATTCTTCTTGCTGGATTCAAATCGAACCGATGCCAGGCAAGTCTTTCGATACTCCTGCCGGGAAAGGTCATAGTAGATCGTCCAAGGCTGGGCTTATATGTAAGTCATTCTCAATTAATCAGCCAATCAATCATCATCGTGGTTCATCGTTCTGATGCACCTTTGCGCTACCAGTCCCGGTTGGACGTGTTCATCGATATCTCAGAAAGGGCAGATATGCCGATCGAGTTGGGGGAGGTGCTGCCATTTATATGGGTAAGTGAAGTAATTCGACAGTATGGGTTGATTTGTTAAGTGCCGACTGTGTTCTCTGAACTGTAGCTGCAGTACTGGAATATCTCGTAGCAGAACTTGTCGAGTTGGCCGGAAATGCAGCCAGGGATAGTACGTATCGGCCCTTCATCAACACATGGTCTATCTGGGACGAGCTGAGCTGAACTGCTGTGTATTGATATCGAACCACCATAGACAAAAGATCTCGAGTGTCACCTCGACACATTCTACTAGCTGTTCGAAACGATGAAGAACTTCATCAAGTGCTGGAAAAAGTCACCATTGCCGAAGGTGGTGTACTTCCTCACCTTGAGAAGGAGCTCATGCAAGAGAAAAGTAAGAGCAAGAGCAAAAAGAAGGGATCCCAAACTACCGCCACAACCACCACCGATAACGGAGTAGAGGAAAGTGGTCCAGGTAAGTCTTCTTCACTTTCATATAATTTGATATGATATCAGTGGTGAGCTGACGTTATATCCTTCTCGATGATGTGATCAGCTTAATGTCATTCAAACATTTCTCTTCCATCACCATGAAACGACATCAACGAATCGGATCTAACGACGATTAACGTCAACGTATGTTACGGGAACGCACTACGAGTAGTACGATCAACTGTCCAAATATATTCTACGAGTCATGTTCTCATGTCCGACCGACAAGTCTCTTCACATGTTTCTACATATATGTTCGATCAATCATCAAGGGAGTCTCATCGATAAACATTATTGTACAATATCCCCCAATTTTTCTTCCTCTCCATGTTTCATTCATGATTTTCACTTCGACTCATCCACTTCATCATTCCATGAACATCCGGTCAACGATTAAAAGCCAATACTGGTTTCCCGGTTCTCACCCATTGGATTGTAGATGAAACACATCAGAGTATATATAAAGCTCCTCATTATGCATCGTTGTATATACACGTCATTGGCCATTGCTCCATAAGTCGCCTTCGGTCTGAGTAGCATCTATCACAGCCAAGTATCTGCCACTCCTCAAACTCGAGATGATCGAGATGATCATGTCAGGCTCGCGAAGCTTCAAACTAGTCTTATCGACCGACTTAGGCGAGTCCAAAGTGAGGGTCTTAAGTTCCACGTGCATCACATGCAGTCTCGTTCGAGCATTGTTCCTTCATCCTGCTAATCCCCATTATCACCGTTCACATCTCTTTGCAAAGCAAACAGAAGCTGTTTGGTGTCTGGCGTTGTCACATCCAGAGGGTGCATGCATCAAGGATGAGAAAAGGAATCAATCAGTTGATGAGCTAAAACGCCGCGGTGATTTGGTTCATTTGTGATTTTGATTTTTGACGCGTTGTAAGATCAACAGATCAGTGAATGTCACGTGATGATCAAATCCCCGTATCAATCCTGGTAGTGATTCGGGTTGATAACACAAACAAAGTAACGATTTGTTTATGCTGCTCTAGTGCATCGTCATAGGGTAATACGACAAGGAAGGAACAACAGAGAGATGTAAATACTTATAAAACCCCATCTTATCCTCTTCTCCTCCCCTTCTCTTCTTCTCATCCATCAGTCAACTACTACAACTCCCACTTACTTTACTTTTCAAGTAACCAACCAACCCAACCAATCAATCACAATGGCCCGAACCAAGCAAACCGCTAGAAAATCCACCGGTGGTAAAGCCCCAAGAAAGCAACGTGAGTGTCATACTGCATTATCACCTCATCTTCATCATCGTCACCTTCAACGAATCACGAGCTGATATTGTATGTCACATTTAGTTGCTACCAAGGCTGCCCGAAAGCAAACCACCTCTGCCGCTGCCGGTGGTGTCAAGAAGCCCCACAGATACAGACCTGGTACCGTCGCTCTCCGAGAAATCAGAAGATACCAAAAGTGAGTTAGGATATGATTTTCTGTATTGATGATAAATCCAACGATGCTGATATACGATTCGCTCTTCCTAGATCCACTGAACTCTTGATCCGAAAACTTCCTTTCCAACGATTAGTTAGAGAAATCGCTCAAGACTTCAAGACCGACTTGCGATTCCAATCTTCGGCCGTCTTGGCTTTACAAGAAGCTTCCGAAGCTTACCTCGTCTCCTTGTTCGAGGACACCAACTTGGCTGCCATCCACGCCAAGAGAGTTACCATCCAACCCAAGGATCTCCAACTCGCCCGAAGACTCCGAGGTGAACGATCATAAACGTCTCCACCTAGCTTAGGATAGGATGGTTTGATGTTTCTCTTATTTATATACCTTCGATTTGCTTATTCTCTTTTTATTTGCCGGCGCATGATTTTTTGTAGTTGCTAAGGAAAGGAAAGTATAACTTGTATATACTTTTGTAGTTGGATGACAGATGCAGCCAGGCCTTGATTCTTATATATGATACGCATAACTGTGCTGCAGTCTTGATAGCAGAAAAAAGAGATATGTTTGATGGTCAACGATGAGCTACGCACATTTGATAGCGAGCTCGTAATCAAGTGATTCTGTAATGCTCATTACAAAATGGTAAAGGCGTTTTCGTAATGCACTTAGTAGCTGTGTTTACCTTTTCGTGTGAATTTGGTTCCGCGTCCCCCTCACTGTGAACAAACATTACGAGTAACTCTTTTGACATCTTCGCGTTTTGACAATCTCCATTTCTCCTTCATTTCTCTGTCACTCAACCCCCAAAAGGTCAGTCAACTTCTCTTCCCGCGATGTCACATACTCTCCCTCCCCAATCTGCTCTCTTCACCACCACTTCAACCTCTCGACAAATCGCTCCTCTCCCTCACCAACAGCAGCACCAACAACAACAACAACATCAACAATCACGCTGGACACCTTACAGTCCCAGTCCAGTCGAACTCTACCCCTCACCTAAAAACCGCTTGTTCCTCTCGTTAAGATCAGGTATAGATGAAGAGGTAGATTATGCCCTGCCTAGATTGGTAGTGGCGAGCTTCGACGAGGTGGAAAAATTCAAGTTGGAGACTTGGGTAGATAGCGTCGGGGCGTTAAAGGAATGGCCAGAGAAATGGTTAGAAGGTTTGGAATTGGAAGTTACTCATGATCATCTGCGTAAATCACGAAGACTCAAAGAGAAGCTCGGCGAGGATAATGGAGAAGAGGTGATAGATCTGGATTTGGATTTGGCATTGAGTATCATACCATCTTGGACAATACCTCCATCAACTATTGATCGAGCGACCAACTCCCTACTTGTTCTGAGGAACGCTTCTTTCACTCATTCGAATGCCAAAATCATCTGTCGAACAAGTTTTCTTTCATTCCTCAACAGGTTCTTCAACCTTCCTCTGGAGTCCTTGTTAGAGCTGAGTTTGAAGTATCCCGAACCGATTCATCATATTTTGAATATCCTTCAATCGATCTTTCCCTATTTGGCTGGACAACAGGAAAAACAACAACAAGATGAAATTCGAAATATATTCAGTAAAGTTCTACCTTCTTTGTTGGTCCATACGAGAGATTTGGCAATGATTCAGAATATCTTACCGTTGTTGATACTTGGTTTAACCAATAATTCTTATAGTCAATTTGATAATACCACTTTATCACAATTGATAGATCATCTATTAAGCCTCATCATTTTACGTCCGACCCCAACGAGTACGAATACCGCACCACCTATATTGCTAGATCTTACTTTGGATTTGTTAATTTCGCTTTCACAAAATACCCTTTATGCCAAATCAATCTTACTCCATCAATCCTTTTCGGCCCACTTGAAGAATTTGGTGTATTTGTTGGAATATGGATCAAGACAGACAGTAGCGAATTGGGATAATGCATTGTCACTTACTGGTAAAGTAGTTAGAAATCCTGCTTCGGATTATATAAGAATTGAAAATGCCTCGAAGAGAAGGAGGATGGAAAGAGATCAGAATCAAAGACAGATGGAAATTTTCGGTGGGGCAGGTGTTAAAAATGTCGATGTGGGTGATAAACCGCCGGTATTGGAGAGAAGTACGAGGGAGAGGTTGTTTGCTATGAGGGAACCTAATAGGAGTATTGCCTGGTGAGTTCACTCTACTTGCATGACGTCGATATTGAATTTGGCGCTGCATCTCGTTTGGGGCTCAAATCATCATCATACAATATTGATCATATCAACATCACAATGAGAGAACAATGCTAATTATTGTATGTGTACCTCATAAATAGGATGCACGAAACCTTTGTCTATTCTTCGACCTCGCAACTCCTCCAAGTAACGTTCTGGCACGCATATCGTGATTTCTTCCAGAACCCCTCTACGGTCGATCCATTACTGAGCGCATCGGAGGTCATCAAGAATGTCACTGTTGCTTTCCCGGGTGCGATGGCGAAAGTGTGGATGGACGAATTGGGAGGTCAGAAATTTGTTATTGCGGGTATGGGATTTAGGAAAGGCAATGGTGAGTTTGGAATTTGTATCTTTTGGTCATGTATGGGGTGGGAGAGGAGAAGGGAGATGCGTGGGATCGAGAAGTGAGAGACCGAGAAGATAGAGAGAGATGGGAGGGAGAAGGATAGTTGATGGTGGAAGAGGAGGAGGTGGAACACGGCGAATATGGACGGGAGGAGGGCTGCGGCAGAGGGCCAGAAGACAGGGAGAGCAAGAAGGAAAAGGGAGGAACGAACATTGCAAGCGGCGAATGGAAACACCACAGGAAGAGAGAGAATGAGGAGAAGAGGAATGCTGAAAGAATCACTGTACCCATGAGCGTGTAATAATGCTGACTATCCTATACTTTGTTCTGCAGACGACCAAGAGCGATTCACTTGTTTATGGCAGAACTGCCCCACACCTCACTCTGCCACCGATCCTGCAGCTTTATTCTCTCATATCCAATCTACTCACCTCTCCACACCTCAGATAACATGCCGATGGGCTACCTGCTCCCACACGCCATTCACCACCTCCCACCTCTTAACTCATCTTCCGATACTGCGTCCTACCCAAGTACCAGAGGTCATCACCTCTCACGCGACCACACCTGACCACTCACTCTCTCAGTCAATCATCACCAATCGTGCGATACCACCTTTGGCCAAACCATTCAAATTGCATTTCCTAGGTCAGACCACCCCTTTAGATTCTCAGAAAAGACATCCGGTCGGTACGGCCTTCCTTGCCTCGTTGATCATACGTAATTTGTCGAAATCGCTCCGAAGCGAGTTGAATCTGATCGATGGAGATTTGTTAAAAGAGAAAAGAGAGGAAAAGAAGAAACATCTTTTGGAAGAAAGGTTCGGTTTACCTATACCTGAGAATGTACTTAGAGAAGAAGAGGCTGAAGAGCAAGAAAACTTGAAGAACACACAACAGCAGGATGAAGGTGAAGATGCAGAGTATGTAAAAGTGCAATTGGAGAAAGCTAGGAATGCGTTTGTGAGCGTTCAGGATAGACTGCGGAATGTGGTGGAATGTAATATTAGTGGGTTGGGCAGTTATCTGGGTGATTCGCTGGGATGGTATTGAAAGGATAGTTACAAATATGGACTTTTGAGTATTTGAGAGAAATGAACTTTGGATTTGGATATGTGAGAATGGAATGAACGATCTTGATGAGATCTCATGATGATAAAATGCATATATAATTTGATGTATAGCATCGATTTCTTGTGCATTTGCGACGCATTCAGAGTGATATATTCTGTCAGCCTGATGAGAAAGAGCTTGAACGCATTCTAAGGATGCATGATCAAGTCATCTGACATGGTTACACCCTTCTACAACTTCGCCTTGTATCCTGGTACAATCCCTACACATTCAATCTCCACATCCGTACCGAATGGAAGAGAAGCTACACCGATACATGATCTGGCTGGTGCGGGGGAAGGTATTCGTTTGGCATAAGTTTCGTTCAACTCGGCGAAACTGTCATAGGATGTTATCTAAATATACATTGAGAAGTGTTAGTAGTCTGGCTCCGCAGGTAATCCTTGTATGGACATAATGGATGAAGACGATTCATACACGTCACAGAATTGTGATTGATGAAGTCTAATTACAACTAAGACTCACAAAGATGTTGAATTTCACTGTATGTTCCAACGAACTTCCATGGGCTTTTAAAACTTTATCTAGATTGTCCATGATTTGGTTCTGCCAAGATCGTACCGTACAGTACAATTGATCAGCTCTTTCGTACCTTATTTAACAATCGAATGCCTCAAAAAGCATCATTGCACTCTTCGTTTACAATGGAAATAGGGACACGAAGCTGGACTCAAATCGACGATGTCGAGGGAGAGACAATAGACAACTCACCACTCTCTTGCTTATAGGACCCTCTACCAACTTCCCATCGGGGGTAGCTCCAATCTGACCTGAACAGTATACGAATCCATTGGACAGTATTGCCGAGGCTGGTTAGGGAAATCAGTAGTGGTAGAGGTCAGTGAAGGGACTCATACTGTCAATGTTAATGTGATCAAAGAAGACACTCACAGAATACAGGTAAGGGAGGTGCGATACCTTCTACTTTGTTTGCTATTCTCTCCGAGGACATGGTTTCTTTGTGATTCTGTCTTCTGGGTGTCTAGTAGATGAAGAGGATGAGTGGCTTGGTGTTTTTTTGAGAACAGATATATTATATATCGTATATAACGTTTTTCATGCTTTCAACGAGTTGAGCTGGGAGATAAGCAGAAGACATGCTCGGTAACTAAATCCATACACATCTTTCCGAGTATTAGCCGATATGGTCACATACAAGTACTCGTACAGCGCAGTGAAGACACTGTGACCGGAGGAGAAAGATAATAATGCAGATATGCATGCAAATCGACAGTAGAAAGATTAGGAAACATCACTTGAGACCTATGAGGCAAGTAACTGGAGGCGAAAGAGATAATTTGAAGATTGACGAAAAGAAAAGAAACGATAATAACTGTAAATGACTATGGAACGATCTTTTGACCTTGAGCGACATTCTTATATTCCTCTTGTTGGAGTACATATGCAAATGCACTATCCAAGATATCTACACCTTCACGAATCTCATCTTCGGAGATTGTTAAGGGAGGAGCGATTCGGAAGGTTCCCTGTTGATCACCGTACAATTAGTGATAGTTAAGTCGTTAAGTTGATATTTGATATGTGAGGATAGGTAAGATAGACTTACACCCATACCCTTGAGTTGAACCACATTACAGCTCAAACCAGTTTCCATCGCTCTAGCCGAGATGGCCGTACCCAACGAGTCCGCGGGCTCTTTTGTCTCTGGGTCTAAGACTATTTCAATACCCATCATTAGACCTCTACCTCTTACATCTCCAATGCATGGGTATTTCTTTTGAAGCTATCAATATAACTAAGTATCAGCTTCACTTCTATAACGGGTCAAGGTATATAATGTAGACGTTTCATATCACTCACGTTCAGCAAACCTTCTTTGAGCACGGCACCTTTTCTTCTAGCCTGAGCTGGGAAATCATCCCTTTCTACAATTTCGCACACTTTCGCTCCGACCGCACATACCAGTGGGTCATTCAGGTGGGTGGTATAGTAGAAGAATCCCCGTTCGTTACATACTCTCTCGATCTCCTCGGAACAGATTGTAGCTCCTAGTGGGAGACCAGCTCCAAGAGTTTTGGAGAGAGTGAGAATGTCAGGGATGACGCCTTCATGTTGGAAAGCGAACATGTCTGTGTTACACAAGGACAGATAGGTCAGCATTTCAAACCGGAAGAAAAAGCCACTATCGCTGTCAAAGTCATCGTGAAGGACGCGAACTTACCTCCAGTCCTGCCCATACCTGTTTGAGCCTCATCTACAATTAACAGCATGCCTCTCTTCTCACAGTGTTTCTTCATCTCTTTCAAATATCCTTCAGGAAGAGTGATGATACCACCGGTAGATACGATAGGTTCGATGATCACACATGCCAAAGCTCCAGTGCTTTGACCTTTTTTTTGCTTCTATCAGCTCAAGCCCTCCCTCATTCATTTTGAGGCGAATGACTTACAATCTATTAAAGACCATCCGTACTCCAGCTCAGATTTCCAATCGTAAGATCCATCTTCATGTCTGAACCTCGATCTATAAGCGTAAGGAACTGGTAAAGTGAAATTACCAGGTAACTGAGGTCCGTAGCCCTTCCTGCCTACTGAGAAAGTAGCAGCTCCAGAACCATGGGTCATACCATCTGTCGTTTCATCCCACAGGGTCAATCATGCATCCTGGGTCGGAGATGAATAGATGTAGGAAGTTCGACTTACGATAAGAAGCTGATAAGGAAACCACCTCATATCCACCTGTATACATCTTGGCGAGCTTCAAAGCACATTCGTTGGTTTCTGAACCTGTTGATAGGAACATGCATCGATTCAATTGAGGAGGAAGCATATCGGTTAATCTCTCTGCCAACTCGACGACTGGTTTGGTCACCATTGCTGAGAATATGTGATCGAGGTTACGCATCCCGTCGTCTACTACTTCACAGATCTCGGGATGACCACTGTGAAGTTGAGATAATTCTGATCAGCCCTTTGTTCATATGTTGATTTACAATCATGTATGATATGAAGTTGGATCCGCTCACTGTCCGAGAAGTGAACTCATCTGCCCAGAAGTGAAATCCAAGATTCTCTTCCCATTGGCATCCTGAATACCAGCCGAGATGAATGACGAGCATAAGCAACCAATTTGTGGATGTGATGAGGAAGAGATATTGTACTCACCCACATCACCGTACCCTTGGCTTTGGTGACGATTACATTACTCCAACTTCCACCGTACCTTATCAGTTTCTGGGAAGATTTCCAGAACGCTTGGTCCTCTTCTTTAGAGATGGGTTGTTGAACAGCGGTGGGCATATCGACTATGGGGATTAGTAATGGGAATGACAATGGGAAAAATTCGGATTTCAAGATCTTAGAGAATCAAAAGCATGATCAAGGCTTTACTTTATACCACGCATCATGCCATCATCTCTGTTATTGGCAAGCTAGCCAGTGCCCGAGGTACAGTACAGTGTATGGTTCATACGTTATCGCCAAAGCGGTTGAATAGCATGATAGCCAAGCAATTAGGAGTTGACCGATAAGGTCACTCACAAACTGTATGTAAACCAGTTGCCCGACGGACGACCGCTCGCGCAAGCTGAATTAAGGTTTACCGAGTTCAGGTGTCGGCGGGCGATAAGCACATGAGCTACTATGAGTACGGTACGCACGATAGTACTCGTGCTCGTAGCAAGATGGTAATTCGATGAGATGGTAATCCCGAAAGAGATGATTGGTTTTTGAACGGCAGCAAGACCTCATTTCGTGTCAATCTTGCATTCAACCCATTAAATTACGGGATTTACTCCATCGTCAAATCACCACAGCAACAGACAACAATGAGATCCACCTTGTTCATTTGGAGCTTGCTTGTAGCCGGGAGCTACCACGTCCAAGCTCGACAACAGCAACAACAGGTTAATTGGAAAACATCCAGCGATGATCAGCGAATTGAACATGCCAGGTATCTCTTATCCCTGTAAGTACATCATACAAGTCCATCGTCAACTTGACATGTACATTTGCTTATAGAGAATAACACAGTTCACCACTACTTGATACCCATGTGGATACTCCTCAGGTGATGAGGGTCTTATCAGACCATCCGATGGATATGATACCCCAGCTAGGAACGGGTTTAGCGGGTCACTTCGATATACCTCGAGCTAAGCAAGGAGGTGTAGGTGGGTAGGTAGAGCCCCCTTTGTCTGTAGATAAAACTAGGACTCACCTTTTTATTTGGTGATATAGGGTATTCTTCACGGTATGGACTCCCTGTCAAGATCAGTTAGGCGTCGATATAGGTCCAGATTACCTCAAACCTGATAATGTGGGTGTGGTGTTTCCTGCTGCGATCTCAAGTTGGAAAAGGCTGACATGCCAGACCATAGACTGTTAGAGATACGTACGAGTCAATCGACTTGATACGATCAATGATCGATGCCCATCAGGATACTCTGAAATTCGCTACCGATGCACAAGGTATAAGGGACGCGAGTAAACAGAAGAAAATAGCGGCTTTGCTAGGCATGGAAGGGTGAGTCTATCATATATTGATGACCGTCAAACAATGATATAACGGATTTTTGTCCTTAGGTCTCATATGCTCGGCGGATCGCTATCGACCATACGAAATCTGGCTGCATTGGGAGTAAGATACCTTACTCTGACGCACGTCTGTCATAGTCCATTCGCCTCCTCGGCGGGGGGAGGAGCAGGTACAGATGGATCCTTCATACCTCCCTCATCCCTCAGTCCGAGCAACGGACTGACTCCAATGGGTGTTGAGCTGGTTAAAGAGTTGAACAGACTGGGAGTGATGGTTGATCTGAGTCATACCTCTGATGGAACGATGTCAGAAGCTTTGGATACTAGTGAAGCACCTGTGATTTTCTCTCATTCAGGTGCGAGAGCTATACATAATCATCCGAGGAACGTACCGGATCACATATTAGATAGGATGGGTCCAGGGAAGAATGAAGGTATCATGTGAGTTAAGCGCATCTATGCAAATTGACAAGTAATTCACTTATATGATGAAACTTAGATTGAGTGTGTTATACAAACACTTTATCGATCCCAATAACGCTACCATCCCCCGAGTTGTCGATCACGTAGAATACATCGCACAGCGTACTTCCAAGAAACATGTGGGTTTATCATCGGATTTCGATGGAATGTCAGAAGTGGTAGAAGGTATGGAAGATACTTCCAAATGGCCATATCTTGTAAGCCAAGTTTCTGTCCATTCTCCATTTATCACCATCCGAAACCAATAGCTGATTCTGGTGATCCGGTCCAGGTGGCTGAATTCCTACGAAGAGGGTGGACGGACGAAGAAATTCTGGATCTCACTGGAAGAAATTTACTCCGTGTAATGGAAGATGTAGAACAAGTAGGAAAGAAATTGAGATCAGAGAGGAAACCCAGTACGGCGATCTATGACAAACGGACTGATTTGCCCGGCACCAATTGGGGTGGACCGCATGGTGCTTATCTGCCTATGGACGTCAAAGCTATTGTGGACAAGAGAGTCGCTAGACTCGCTGACGAGCTTTAAGCTTCTCTATCGTACTGTACGGCATTCGGCTCTTTCATGATCATTATCATGCTCATATATATTCATACAACTATGGCGATGCATACTACATACATACACATATATGATAATCTACGCTGCTAAAGTCGTATTGAGCCCATCATCATTGAGCCATTCCATACCTAACAGGCTTAACCAATCTGACCACATCGTATCATCCTGACTTGGTACGGGGTATCGACCAAGACCTATTTTCATCCTTAGATCCGATAGACCTTGGAGATCAGGCATCGAAGCCATCAATACTCTGACTTTACCCAGAGCGTCACTTGCTACTTCCCATATGGCTTCTGTATTGGTCAACACCGTTAAGCACCGATCAATCAAGTTGAAGATATCTGAAGATGAAGGGAATTGAGGTCGAGGTTGAGGAGGGTCCGACTCAGACGACGAGAGACGAACAAAGAGACGTAGAGCGAGTGACATGGCATGAGTTAGCTGCGAAGATGACCCTGTGATAAGATGAGAATCCATCAGCAATTTGACCATTGAATGGGTAAAAATATGGGATGGGAAGAGGACGTACAAGGTGTCCAAAATCCTTTACAATCCTCTTCATCTAAACTTTCCAGGAAAAGCACCAGTTTAGCAATGACCGCTATGATGTGGCGAGCAACCGGTCCAGCACGTGGATGTGAGTCGAATGGCATGGAGAAAACTAAACCCGCCAGCACCTCATCCAAAGATAGACTCGCCAGTCTGACTGAAAGGCACAGGTGACATAGTCTGTACGATGCTACGAAAAGGGATCTACGTTAATCCGTTGAACATCACATGTTTGCTCTAAATGACTTACCCATCCCTGATGATCCTGCATCTCCGCCAAATGGATGAAGTCTCTCGAGTTCCTCCAACTCCATTGCAGCCGTCATGATAGCTTGTCGATGTGTACTGAACTTATCGCTCTCCCCGCTCGCATCGCTCAGAATGGGTAACAGGGTATTGAGAATGACGGTCAACCGACACATGAGGATGAAACTGATTGTAGGATTTTGACAAGTGGTTGATTGTCCTCCATCATCGTTATCCAAAGAAGAAGGAAGTGGTACGGTCGTCTCCGTAGGTACGTTGGAAGGTCGACCATAAGTCAGGGAATTCCTGGAGGGTCGATCTGGTCAGCTTGGCATCAGTTGTCGTCATAGTTGTAGGACGGGACTTACCATTTATCAGCGACATATATCAACCACCAGATTCGCTTTCTAGTCGATCTCTCCCATCTCGGTAATCGCCACTGTGAACTATCTTTATGCAATCCCAGGACTTGAGCTGCCCCGATCGCCTAATGAAGGCATAGCGTCAGCGTCATGATGGCAAATGTTGTGGGATTGACACCACTCACACGACAGATTGCAGTATGATTACCACCAGGGTTCTGATTAGGTCTGCCCCAAATATCCATAATCGCCAATTGGAGAGTCTGCAATCTCGGTTGACGGTACTCGTTGTCCAGCAAATTAAGCACAATCGCCCAAAGATCTTTCCAGATGGTTCGTAGACTAGGTAGCGACACTGCAGAATGAGCGAGGATCCCCACGAGTAACGCATGGGGGAAGGGATGAGCCCCGTGCCATTGATACATGGAAGCTTGAAGTCGAACTTTGTTGATCAGCGGTAGAGCCGATAACGTTGATTCTAGAAATCTACGTTTCCGTACAGTACCCTAAAGTCAGCCTTCGCTCATCGAGATTATGGAGTATGGATTACAGAACCACGTACATATGTATAAGCTGATGACTTATATGTTCGCCTTGTCCAGGTTGACTATAGGATAACACCTCACAAGCTGTCTTCCAAGCCTTTTCAGCTTCGTAAGAAGCATTGGATAAACCATATACCCTTGAGGGTTCACGTAGGAAGAAAACGGGTTTCTTGGGATCAGCGACCTGCCTATAAGATAATTTGTTGAGATCGCTCGTTTCCGTGCCAGATGGTGTTGTCGTATTTTGCGGATTGAGGAATTGAGACCAGGTTGAATCGTCTTGATCTACATTCAAAGTGAGATGCATCAATGCACCTGGTCCGAGGTAATGATGCTCCTCGCTCCCGTTGTTCTCCAAATCAAGAGATGTGTAGTACGAATTATCGTCCTGTGAACATGTTACAATGCATAAGCATTAATTAAGCATTAAGAAAAATAAATTAGGTAAGGATAGACTAAAACGTACAGAGCTGATTTCTTCCACTTCGAATATAGCTGCTAGAGAGGAATGTAATGGCTGTTGAGATGATTCAAGTGCGACTTGACCGACATAAACAGCATCTGACGTTTGCTGTTCGAATGCTGTTTGCGAGAATACAGGTATGAACGGATCATGGTTCGCTGTGTCGTCATTTGGCATCAATCTGGTAGAACTTGACGAACTACCATCAGGACTTCCAAGAAATATTAATACATCTTTCAATGAAGATTAAACAGCCAGATGTTTGAATAGTGCTCAACTTACTCATGCTGATGCTGGACTTCTGTTACATCGGATTGTTGCTCAGCCAGCTGGGTCGGCGGCTTAGCATGACGTTTACGAGGTGGGTCCTCAAACGTGCATGCCCTCTTTGTCCTCGCACAATTCGTACATGCTTGGCCCCTAACGAGAATCCGACAGGTATGCTTGAGTCTTCGACAATAATCGCATGGACGATCTTTGCGCGATCGAACGGGACGAAGGTTGTTTAACGTCACGCTTGGGGATGATGATAAGGTCTTGGCCGATGGTGGAGGCATGGCGCAACTTGCTTCGTACGGGTAGGCGACGCGTTTTGAAGTTACACTAGAGCATATGTGTATGTATTATTAGACTAGACTACGAAAGTTTCCGCTGAGATCAATGATAAGGATTAATGCATATGTGGGGAATATAACTTTGCCCGACTCTCTTTCGGGACTATGAGGTATATATTGGATCGTCCCGCAAGAGAAACAGAAACAGCGATGATAATGCATCAAGGCAAGTCTCATCCTATTGGACTTCCCTCTCGTTATCTGCTCTTCGAGAAAGTGTTCACGCGTGGTTCGATGGGTATAAAGCAGGGCAAAAACCCTTAAAATTGAAGTGTTTAGCCTTATCTATTTCTTTTCAATTTGTCGGGCAACTCGCAGAGTCGCCCAGCATCGTCGGCAGATAACGGATATAGTACAATACTACAATACTTTGTATTTTGCTGTAAGTGAAATGGGAAGCGTGTATTATTCTGATATGACATGCGGACCATGTATATATAAATGTATATGCAAAGGCCATTTGAAGATGGCCTGACTGCACTTCCATCAAACTGACTGTATATTTGTGTTTTGCCAATACGAACCTTACTCATCGTAAGTAGCATACAGAATTGGGAAGGGAAAGAAATAACCGCGAATTTTCCTCTTTTTCAAGATGATTCAACCGAACTCTGAAGGTATCATACCATCTCATATGGACAACAAGGAGAAGACACTTGGATCTCATAATGTCGCGATTCTCGATACCGAAGAATATCACGATAATGATAATGAGAAGAACATCCAGCATGCGAGTGGAAGTGGATCATCAAATTCGAAAGATAGAGATCTCGATTTACTTGAACATGCTGAGAAAATCGATTTGTCCCAAGTCGATCCGGCTGTACTGAAAAGGGTATTATGGAAAATTGATCTTGTACTGTAAGTTATCAGATGCAAGATGACCATCCTCACTGTGTAGTATGGGTAGTTGACACTGGTCCTGTATGTTGGTAGTATGCCAGTCATGATGTTTTGTGAATTCTTTCAATTCCTCGATAAATCAAGTATATCATATGCGAAACTTGTATGTCCACCGATTCATTACGCAGTACGTTGTGCAGAATAGACAAGCTGAATGATTCTCATGCTACTGCTTTTATAGTTCGGTATCACCGATGCGACTGGTATGGTTGGTCAACAATTTGCATGGCTCGGTTCCATCTTCTAGTAAGTTCGAGCGCAAATGCCATCGAAAGCGTCCCCCGGATGTCCATTACTGTTCAAGTCGGAATGCTGATAACATCATTTTGTTCTCTTTCTCTTCCTGAAACAGTATTGGATATCTGTTTTGGCAACCCTTCACAGCATTCTTACTTGTTAGAATCCCGATCAGGATGCATCTTACCGTCATTGTGTGTCTTTGGGGAGTAAGTTGAGGATTTTGTACTAATCATTACTATCAAATCAAATTGCGCTTGCTAATCGATGTGACTATGCAATCAGGTCATTCTAGGATGTATGGCGGCTTGTAAGAATTTCGCTTCTTTGGCTGCTCTCCGATTCCTCTTAGGTATGGCCGAATCAGCTATGAGTGAGTCAGTCTTACTGCAATCTCTGTTCAAAGTGACAAATAGTAGCTTTAGAGGTACAATACTGATTGTTCGTCTGTATTTGGGTAAGTTCCTATTCTAGGTACCATCACGGGTATGTTCTACACAAGAGAAGAACAGGCAACAAGAGTAGGAATATGGTTCGGTTCCGTTGGTCCATCCCAAATTTTCGGTGGTCTAATTGCCTACGGAATGTATTCATTGAAATCAAACGTCATTGAAAAATGGCAATTTATCTTTATCCTTCTTGGTCCAGTCACATTCGCTTTCGGCATCTACATTGCCATTGTCATCCCCACTTCACCAGCTACAGCATGGTTCCTTTCTCCTCAAGAACGACTTATCGCCTTGGAAAGAATCAGACATAACAAGACCGGAACAGCTACTACGAAATTCAAGATGAATCAGGTTTATCAAGCTTTCAAAGATCCTAGAATATACCTTGCCGCGCTATCTGTTTTATGTGCTAGTATACCCAATGGAGGAATATCAAGTTTCGGAGCTACTATCATTGCTGGATTTGGATTCGATACGAAGGAGACTACACTTGTTGGGATGTCCACTGGAGCAAGTGAAACGGTTGCTATGGCCGTGGCTGTCATTTTATCAAGGAAGATGAAAATGAGAGGTGAGTCTTGGCTAGAAGAGAGATATACAGTACATTATGCTCATTCGTGGGAGCTGTTGTAGCTCTACCTGCAATCATATGTATTGGCGTTGCTATAGTCGGCGCCGCGATAATGGTAGGAAGTCACAACAGGAATGCTCAAATGGCAGGTGAGTGCCTCCTACACCCGAGTCAGACTTGAGTGATTTGATGCACTGACGTTTGTATGTTTGTTGATATTTCACAGGTTACTGCCTAGTCTTTTGGTGGGCTACAGGTCAAATGTTATTCATCCCCTTGATGCAGAGTATGATATCTGGACATACGAAACGATCAATGTTTTATGCCTTGTATCAAATTGGTTATGCTACTGGTAACATTGTTGGAGCTCAGGTGAGTCATTGAATCGAGCTCATTCGCAACCCACGATGGAGAGAATATCCGTAGAATGCTGATCCAGCATATGTACAATTCACTACACTACAGATTTATAGGGCTAAAGATGGTCCTGCATATATTCCTGCTAAAATTACCATCTTGGTTACTATCTCTTTACATGCTGGTGAGTAGATTTTCCATTTTAACAGTGAACCAACTTGTTAGGACGAGACGATTGACTTATGTGAGAATTGCTGTGCTATTTGGGATTGTAGCTACCCTCGGAGCCATCGCTTTGATCCACAAGTACTGGAACAATCAAAACGCCAAAAAGGTCCAACATGTCATTGAGGAAGAAAATATCGAGTTTAAAGAGTAAGTGTGTACACTGTAGTGCAGTACCTTCTTCCCTTCCCCAATGAAGGAAACTGATTATGATCGATATGATACAGTCGAACGGACAAAGAGATCCCTTCTTTCGTATACCCCTACTGAGCGATCGGCCAACAACGGAAAGAATTTCAAGTTGCAGAATTGTTAGAGGTATAAAATACATACACAAGCGTTAATTTCGTAGGGTGAGATATTGGCTTTCAGAATAGATATTCATGCTCATTTCCTGGAACTGAAGTTAGATAGATTGTAATTATAGTGACAAATGATAGGATATGTGAGGTCGATCGTCCTTTCTGCCACCATGGCATCCATACACCTGTGTGAGGAGTCGAACAATGTTTCTGATGAAGCCAAAAGGAGACAGGCAGACTACATGCCTCTGCACCAGATCCCCCTTTTCTTCTTGACTTTCAATGGCATCACTGCACACATATTATCATAGTATCAATGAATCAGTATCAATCCAGCATGTGATCGGAAACCAAAAACGAAAATCCATGATAACCATCATGATATAACATCCAGTGTTTGTACCCTGCATTATGAGATGTATTTATGTATCGTTGTCCCTAATATTACAGTACATCATGATTCGTAATGGAAGTGTGATTTTAGTGGTATGGGAAAATACTAAATATTGTATGTAATGAAAATGTCCATCTTCCTCTGCATCCTATCCTAATCCGAGAATGTCCCCACCAACCGATCGATCTACGCAGCCCGCGTGTTATAACATCACTAAACCAAGTAATCCAGCGAACACGATTGCACCAAGACCAACCTGGTTTCTGCTCGCCCCACTAGACGACGAGGAAGATGAAGCGGAGGCGGATGTGGCGGCAGCAGCGGCGACAGTCTTTGACCCAGAGCCGGAAGCAGTTCCAGAAGTGAAAGTTGACTCAGAAGCTGAGGCGGAGGTGCTTGAAGCGGTATCGGAGACGGAGACGGTTGATACGTTGGATTCAGAAGTTGAGTTGGAGCTGGACGTGGTACCGGTAGAGGTGGAGTTGGAAGAGGAGGAACCGTCGGTTGATACGGATGAGAGGAGGGTACCGGTACCTGTGGTCGTCAAACGGATATGGATCAGCTCAGTGGATGGAAATTTCTGAAAAGAGATTCCTCAGACGTGAGATTTACTCACCCCACTGTACGGTAGTACCCGAGTAGACGGTACTGTTCTCTGGCTCGGTGGTAGATCCATCAGCACCGGCGATCTGTACGAGCAACGTGATACATCAGCTGCAGTCATTCGTCGTAGATGTTATAAAGATAGCTTACGGTGAATCGGGTAGTCCAAGTAGCGTTAGTTGTCACACCGCCATTGGTGCTGAACGTTGTCATACTGATCAGCATCAACTTCATGAGACTGTAAGATCTTGCGTAACTTACAATTGTAAGAAGTAGATCTTGGAGTAAGGAGACACATCAGGAGCATCGAAAGAATAGGACGATACTGTGGTACCGTCAATACCTTCGGCAACGGTTGCGAGGGCGACCATCTGTGCGGAGTGATGGCAAGCAAAATCAGCACGGGTCGTTTTGCAACTGTGTAACAATGTGTTGGATGAAGTTTATTCAATTGTCCCCGTTGTAAGACTATATACTCGGGAATAATTTGATATATTATAGATCATAGACAGCATACTCACCTGTAAGTTATCACCCGTCATCAACTGGATGGTAACATCATTCCAATTATCTACCGAATCGACCGTCCACAAAGCCTCGATCTTGTCTCCTACTTTCACCACGGTGTTGCTATCTGGTGAAGTGGGAGTGACAATGGCATGAGCTGAGAGAGCAGCGAGGGTGAGTAATGAGAAGGTCTTGGTGAACATGACGGGCGGATTCTGATGATTTTTCTTTTCGAAAGGAACAGGGTTCTGTATATAGATATTTCTGTAAAGAATGACTTGAGTTGGTGAATCAACGATACGATGGAGAGAAGTGATATATGAAAAATTTATTCGAACTGATTCGGATGAAGAAGAGATATAAGAAAGAAGAAAGCTATGTAAAGGTGTAAGATGAGATGCAAAAGTGACAAGGACCGCTTTGGACCAACCAGCCTTGGATTTGGCTCAAAATGTCAAACAACGTTAAGCCCCTGAACGCAAACACTTTGGATCCACAGAAAAGAGCTGTGCGTAATAATCAAATCACCAGATCATCAAGGGAACATGGACCGTTGTGTAGCAAACCGAATGCATACCATATAGTACATCGCTATACGTACATCCTATGCATGCAAACTCAGCTCATTCCCCTTGCTACGCGTTCAAGGTATGCGAGGATCAGATGGAAAACAAAAAGGCAAAAAGTGCAAGAGTGGAAAGTGGAAAAGTGAAAAATCAAACGCGCAGGGAGGTGACGAAGTGCCGTACATCCCAACAACACAGTCACTTTGCACAGGCACGCAAAATACGAAACAACGCGTGCGGGGTCAGGTCCCAGTTCGATCGATTACAAAAGGTTTGTATCACCCATGATCGGCATTCTAATGAGGCAATCGTATTCAGATCATGGTCATGGTCATGGTCATGGTATCATACTGCATGCTGAATCGAGGATCAATCCCATCTACTCTTCCCCCTCTTCTCCTTCTCCCTTTCTGCCTTTTCATCCTCAACGGTAAACCTCCCTCTTCCTTTCTTATGCACCTCTTCTCCTCTTTCTCTTCGTGGACTCCTACTCCTGCTTCTACTATCACTAGGTGATCTCCGTCTTTTCGGTGGAGGAGACGAATCTCTATTCCTCCTTCTTGGCGGTGTAACGGTAGGTGATCTGGATCTAGACCTAGACCTGGATCTTGAACCAGGATCAGAAGGTGTCGGCGTCCTAGATCTTGGTCTACCCCTCTCTTTGTGAGGTGGAGTATCTTCGTTCCGCCTCTTCAATGGAGGAGTCCTACTTCCTGATCGTTCTCTTTCTCTTCTTCTTGGAGGTGGAGAAGGCGATCTTCGTCTGGTAGATGGGGAAGGGGATCGACGTCTTCTAGGTGGAGGAGAATCTCGCCTTCGAGGTGAAGGGGATCGTCGTCTTGTAGAAGGTGATGGAGATCTTCTCCTATATCCACCACCACCACCTCTTGCTGGACTCCTATCTCTTCGCTGAGCATACCCATTATCCCTATCTCGACCGAAATCCCTTCTTGGTCTGTAGTCGTCCCCTCTATCCCTCGGTCTATATATGTCACCTCGATCGCCTCCTCTCACTGGCGGTGGGGACCGAGATCGTCGGGGTGATGGAGGACCAGGACGAGATGGAAGTGAGTTGTCGCCCTGTGATTGTCGAAGCCAAAAAACAGTATGTCAGCTACTGGTAGATTAGATTTGATGGATTGGATGACATGGTATGCAAAATGACGGGATAATGTGATATTCAACTCACCCTCCTTCGATCAAAGGAATCTTCAGCTACGGATCTACCAGCTGCTATCCTCTCTAGATTCTGCTTGGCTTGTAATTCCTTCTTTTTCGCTTCGATAAACTAAGCCACAAAACGCATGAAGATCAATATCAGCTTAGACCCAAATCAATCTCTTTTTCCCGTCACTCAGATAACGAATACTCACCTCAGCAGGTACACCACCGATGGTATTCTGAGCAGATAATAACAAGCTCCAGAGAGAATCCATGAAAGCAGCTGCACCGTGTTTGTCCATAAATCCTACTAAGGAGATCTGCATTTTCTTCGGATCTGGTATCTATAGCAAGCAACTCAATTAGCTTATCGTCCTGGATAAGGTCGATATATGGATATATGAATGATAGACAGAACCAAACGATGAACAGTATTTATTGATGTTCTTCCGTTGGAATGGACAGATCGAGAATCAACTCACAGGTTTATCCTTATCTTCCAACATTCCAAAAACATATTCAACCACCACGTCATCTTCAATCTTGATCAATTCAGTTACCTTGGTGGCTATCCATGGTTTGATTACCGATAAGTTGACTTTACGAAGGTCTACCTATACGTCAAGCCCAACCGGGATGTATCAGCTTGGTTCTGGACTGTACACTAGAACAGAAGGATGAGCTGACCTTTTCAGAGAAATGTTTAGGGAATTTCGTAGATTTGATAGAAGCTGCTTCTTTATCTTTGAATCGCTATGTCCATGAATATGGTATCAGATGTCACAGCTTCATCATCGATGGAGTATGTAAGGGTAAGGAGCTGAGTGGGATATGGGGGAATGAGAATAGATCGTGTAAGAATGAGCGTAAACATACAGAATCCTGAGCAGCGTTCGTACCTCTCATACCTAATTCACGTGAGTCACACCGCATCAGCTATAGTGAACATTCTGGACTCCAACGCTAGCTGACTCACCAGCATCCATCTTGGATATAATTCTTTTTGTTTGTGGTATTGATTGTCCAGTGTTAGATGGGTAATGAAGAGGTAAATTGAGATGAGATTCGGAGGGAGAGGGGAAGGGGGATGGTGGAGGAAATGACGCTGGGAAAATATCAGGCTGACTACTGCCCATATCCAGCAGTGCCACTATTCGGTTATCAGGCTGATTCATTCACGATTTCTCATTTGGACATGTCCACCTTCGGGATGCATCAACAACAAGGAGGACACTACCATCTCACTCTCATTGATATCCCACATGATCACTTTCATCTAAATCTCACATCACTCAAAGCTCTATTGGACTATTCTGGATAGCGTTAGATACTATCCAGGACAAATGAACCGCCATGTCTGAGGAGCCGCCTACACTAGCTCAAGCTACTGGTGGTACCGTCCCAGCCGGAACGAACAATGACAATGTCACTTCGACCATTCCTTCAGAGGACATACCCGACTCAGAGACAACCAAGGATGGGAAAGAGAAAGACCAAGGTCCAGAGGTGATAATCACGGAAACCAGTACAGATGCGGATATGGATTTGGCACCTTTACCAACCGAATTTGACCCCAACGCACCCGCTCCCACTTTACCTGAAACTGCCGCAGAGGATCCAAGCACATCGAACCCATTTGGTGTAACGGAAGTACCAGAGGAAGATGATCTGAACTCTATTGAAGATCATGGGGGAGGTGAACAGGAACAGAATGAGAATGGACAAAGGGAAGAGGAAGATGAAGGTAAGATGATGGAATACATCACTTCGTTACAGCATTTTGGAGGGCCCGACGAAGAAGAAGAAGAGGAAGAGGTGGAACAGATTGAAATCAGAGATAACGAGAAAACCCCCAAAGATGAGGTGGAGGAAGATAAAGATGAACCAGCGGATAAATCTCAAGAGCAGCAGGAGCAGCAAGAGCAGATGAAAGATAGCGAAGGAGATGATACAGTCATAATGACAAAGGACGTCGAGATGACTTCTAGTGAGTATTTCCTTTCTTCAATATCCGGTCAAACGATCTAAGCTGACTCGTACTGTTAGGACAATCATCACCCCTCACACCGATTAACGACATCCCAGAACTCCCAGCCGACCTCAACCTCTCCCCTAGCGCTCCTAGCACTTCTGCTCCTCTACCATCGGAACATCCACTACCAACCTCCAGATCAAGATCGAGAACAAAGGAAATACCCAATCGGACCAATCTTTCCGAAGAGGAAGCGGAAAATAACTCTAATTCGATACCTCACGCAGAATCTTCATCTTCCGCTGCTGCTCGGAAAAGATCATCGGCATCTATCACACCTGTACCCACTCGGCTCCCCATCACAGCTACGTCAAAGAACAAAATGTCTGTAAAAAGGAAATTACCCGAGAAACCTAGAGCTAAGACCAAAGGCAAAGGAAAAGGCAAAGCAAGGGAAGATGATCTCATTGTGATTGATGGTGATGATGAGGATGAGGAAGAACGGGAGGACGATCTGAATAGTATTGAAGATCCCGATGAAGCTCGAGATTCGATAGTGATTGATCGTGATAAAGAGGGGCAGGATGAGGTCAATACGGATGAAGAGGGAAGGCGAAATAAGAGGGTGAAGGTGAATGGAAGGTTGATCAAAGGTGAGTCAGCTTATCTGCTGCACTGCTAATTCTGTCACTATAAATCGAAGCTGACAGTTCGATTTCTGGATAGCAAATGGGTCTGCATCTGGGACGAAAAAGCGTTCAGGAGAACCTAAGTCAACTCCAAAAGCTCCTGACAAAGCTACCGAAAAGATTGCTCCCCGTGAGTTCGAACTTCTATCACGTTGGCGTCTCGGTGTCTGGTCTGTCTTATGACCCTGATGAGTTTTAGCTGATCTCCGAATGTTGAATCTGGACATCATAGGTGCAAAAGGAATGTCAGACGCGATGATAAAGAAACTCCTGAAAGGAAAGACGAAAGAAGTTCAATTGGCTTCATGTCAAAGACCGAGATATGGCAAATGGGGTAAATGCACGCAATGTATAGCGAAATTGGGTGGTGATAGTTGTAGATTCAGAGACTTTAGGACTTTCCCGTGAGTGTCAGCTACGCTAGGGCACGTGTTCTCTTCAAAGCTGATATCATCCAAATTTGATCTACTTCAGTATCGATCCTGAAACTACTGATATCATCGGACCGGGATATTTCGAATCTACAGAATGGAAAGAGGATATGACACCTTTGCCGACGGAGTTCAATAGGGATTTCGAAGAGGAAACAATAGTCAAGACGGAGGTGAGCTATCGATTGCATTGTGGTGAGACACTACAGAGTAACTCATGAAATGCTGTACAGAAAACGGTCGCTCCCATGTTGTTACCTCTGATAACGGCCGAAGCGAGGCATGTATTTGGTCAGAAATCCATCAAGAGGGGCATGGACGCTGCTAAACATCGGTCTGTCTGTGGTAAGTCCATTGACGCTCACGACAGGATTAGCGCCTCTGTGCGTAAGGGTTAAAGATGATGCTGATGTCTTGGTTTTTGCATAGACTTTTGCTCGTCAACAATATTCGGCGGATGGTTCTTCTGTAAGACATGCGGACGTGATTATTGTCTTCAATGCGAGCGGTATTTCCCTGATTCTCTCGAAACCATCATGGATTCGCCTTGGCCTATGCCCGATGCTGCCCGACCGAGATTATTGAGATGTCAACATGTAGGGGAAAAACAACAGTCTCGAAGACCTGCTATGCATTACAGATCGAAATTACAAGCCGTATCTCGATTCAGCGAAGAAGAACTGAAAGATCATTGGTTAAAACTGTCATCATTCGTTTTGGATGATGGGAAAGAAAGTCTGGATGGGAAATTGGGTTTGATGGGTTTGAAGAAAGATGACCAGGATGTGAAACGGATCTTAATTTTGATGGGTCAGGAAGAGAAGGAGGTGAAAGATAGTGATGAGCCGTTGCCTCTTCCCAATGATGAGATTGATCAGGAGATTGGTTTATCGGATGGTGATGGATTAGAAGAAATCAAAGATATATTCGAATATACCAAGATCACCAATACCACTGCTGAACCTATCCCCGATCCTGCGGAATTACGAGACGAATCGAGAAAGTTTGTCCTCTTGAAAGATCAAGATTTGACAAATGACGTGTTTGATAAGATTTGGTCGAAAGGTGAACCGTTAGTTGTGGATGGAGTTGATAGGAAATTGAATTTGGGTTGGGGTCCGGATGATTTCATTGAGAGGTTCGGTGATGAGGCATGCTGTGAGTTCAGATCTGACACACATACCATCTTGCCCCGCCCCATTCACGTCCATATTTCTCCATGTTCCCTGCCTTGGTATTCATGTGCTGTAGCAAGGAGTTTCAGAAACTGATTGTTCTGTATTACTCTTTGGATAGATGTCGTAAATTGTCAGACCAACGTACCTAGACCCACGACCGTAGGGAAATTCTTTGAGGAATTTAAGGATTCCAAAGGACGAAATAAGGATATACTGAAATTGAAGGTAAGTCGATTCTTTCATGGAGAATATCTGTTACAGGTACCTTGATGAGCAGTCTGAATGTATGATCTGTTCTCTTACATAGGATTGGCCCGCTACGGACGATTTCAAGAATACTCATCCGGAATTATACAACGACTTCTGTGATGCGCTGCCTGTTCCTGATTATACGAGACGTGAGGGTGTCCTCAACCTGTATTCCCATGTGAGTGATAACTCCTCATAGTGTTCACTGAACTTGGTGTTTAAGTGTTAAACCTGTTGGTATTTCATTAGTTCCCTCCTGGACCGACAAGACCTGATATAGGACCTAAAATGTATAATGCCTTTGTAAGCTGAGAGTTTAAATCTTTTGCTCTGCATCAGCTGATATGACTATTACGTATCTCATAGGAAGCGAAAGAAACCACTGGTGGATTCGGTTCTACTCGATTGCATATGGATGTAGCGGATGCCGTGAACTTGTTACTTTATGCCAGTCCAAGGTCGAAACCTAAGTCTAAACCTGAGTCGAAGACAAATCCGCGTTCAGATGATCAAAGTGTAGGAGTTGTGGACGGTAAGGAACCGAGCGAGGATCAGGAAAAGAATAAGGACGAACCCGCTCCGCAGCCTGTCCAACAAGATGAAAATGCAAATCCAGACTCGGAAAAAGAATTAGCACCAGAACCAGAATCAGATGGTGACTCTCAACCTGGATGTGCTGTATGGGATCTATTCCGAGCTGAAGATGCGGATCTCATCAGAGATTTCTTAACTGAGAAATTCGGAAATACCCATATTTTCACGGATCCAATTCATTCACAATTGTTTTATCTCGATTCGGATCTGAGAAAGGAGTTATATGAAACCAGGGGTGTAAGGGGTTGGAGGATCTATCAGTATCCTGTGAGTGTACATTGCATGTACCATGTTCAGGTGGACACAAACAGATTGGAGGCACAAGCTGATGTTGCTTTTTGACCGAATCATAGGGCCAAGCGGTGTTCATACCTGCCGGATGCGCTCATCAAGTTTGTAATTTGGCGGATTGCGTTAAAATTGCATTGGATTTCGTCAGTCCTCGTGAGTAATTCTAACTCTACCGCTTGATTCAAAGTAACGCTCAAGTGACTGACGTGTATACCTTGTATATGTATGTTAGATAATGTCAAAAGGTGTCAACAGCTCACTCAGGACTTCCGGAAAGAAAATTTCGCGAAAGCTTGGAAAGAGGATGTTCTGCAGTTGTATAATGTTTTGTGGTGAGTCATCACTTCCATCCCAGACATATTTGTCGGGTGTTTCTGATAATTTAATTTCTACACAGGTACGCATGGTTGTCATGTATTGAAACTCGTAAACGACGTCAACGTGAAAGCGAGGAAGCTGCCTTGGCTCAAAAAGCGAGAGAAGCACATTTGGCATCTTTGAGAAAGGGTCGACATGAATCTTGGGATGGTGGACATATGACAAGAATTGGTAGTCCGTTATCATCAGCTTGGAACGTTTCGAGTGTAAGGGACGAACCTCAATTAGAGAGTCGATCGCCTAGTTTATCGAGATGTGGATCGCCTACTATCGCTAGGGTTATGGGTGAAGATGACACTCCCCGACAAAAGGAGGGCGGAGCGGAAAAAGAGGTAGATAAGGAAGGAGAGGATGACGGGGAAAGTGAAAAGTCGAAAAAACAAGAAGAAGCTCAAGAGAAATTAGCGAAGGAGTTGTTCGAAATTACCATAAAGAAAGAACCACCTTCTTCATCTGAAACCTTCCTAGGTTCAAATACGTTATGGTCAGGGAAGAAAGGCGTGGTGAGCATCACTAAACCTTTTACCGGTACTGGTAATGCCATGAAACCCCTTTCAATGAAGAAGGAAAATAAGGATGAGGGTGAGAGTGAAGACGTAAAACCTACCCTTTCGACTCGACAACAAGCGCTATCAGATAAACAAAAGGAACAGGAAAGACTGAAGATAGAAAGAAGGTTAAAAAACCCACCCAGAGCTTTGAAGACTAGTACGTTGATAAAATTGGGAGCGAAAAGATTGGATGATATACTGGAGATGGCTCAGAGAGAGATGTTTGGCGAGGGTCTGGGTTCGGAGGGTATTGAGGGAATGGGGATGGGTGATATCTGGCCAAATCCGAATCCGAATCCGAATCCGGTTCCTACCGCGCCGGCTGTTGCTGAAGAGATTCAAGTACCCGACGATGGTCGGATGGTTTTGGATGATACTCAGGTTCCTGGTCATCCAATGGAAGTGGACGTGGACCTGGACATGGATATGAATATGGATATGGAGATACGCAATTCACTCAGGTCTTTGCATGATGTGTTCAGGGATCAGGAACGAGCACAAGCTGAAGAACAGCGGCAGCAAACTGAAGAAAGACAAGATGGTAATGTTGACGTGGATGTTGATGATTTCTTCAATCATGAACCACAACAGCCGGAAGAAGAGGAAGAGGTGGAACAAATTGAATACAAAGGAGAACAATCTGTCAACAATATGGATAATATGGGAATCGAAGAAAGTGAAAGAGATAGAGAAGAACTGGCAGCCAATTTGAGGTTGGTAGGTGAGATTGATATGGACATGGCTGATGCAGGTGGTGAACAAGGAGAGTTTACGTTGGAGTAGTTTGTCTGTAACTATGATTGTAGCGTCTCGAGGTATGTCTTGTAGGAATGTCGAGTGGAATTATAGGTTGTATGATGTTCATCTTGTGTAATGTTATAGTCATAGTCATCATGCACATGTCTTCTCTATCGAATAATTGATAAGGAAGCTATGCATGAGTATGTTACTGTCACTGGGATGTGGCTGATAAGGAGTGGTACAGGGTGATACTCGGCTGTCGCTTAAATACACGTCGATGCAATGGATGATTAACCGAGCTATCATATATCATATCCGCGAGTCATGACTCATGCATGCATCGTTAAACACGCTCTAGCTCTACTCTTTCATTCAACCTCTTTCTTGTATCCTTCTCAAACATCCCATTCATACTCATACCATCATCAACTGAAAACTCCACATATCAAAAAATCATAATCAAAAGCAAGATGGCTGCTAGACTCAGGCTCGAGAACAAGGTAAGTACGAGTACGATATCATATCTTGCTATCTGCTATAGTCTGAACGTTGACACCGAGATAAGGAAAGATGTTGAATGATGGATGAGCAACGAAGCTGATATGATTGTTCGTTCATGGGTTCAGGTTTGTATAATCACTGGAGCTGGATCGTAAGTACCCTTTATCCTCAATCTGCTCTTATACTGGCGCCTTAAGTTCGTTCATCTTTCATGCATCTTGACATTCCATCTTTGCCCCGTATACCATCCCCCCTCTGTCTACCCAACGCATCCGCACATTGGTTCTCCTCATCTATAATCTCTTCTCTCGTTCACCCCCTGTCACCTCCAATTCCCCTTGATCATTTCGTCTGCATTCTCTTCTCTCAACGGTTCCTTCTCTTCCTCTTTTCCTTATCTTATCCCTCACCCTCCCTTCTCTTAATCCTTCCGCCCTCTTCCTCTTCCCCCGTGCCTCTTGTTCATCCTCCCTCGTCTCGCTTCAATTACTTTCCGTTCCTTCACTCTTCTCCTGTTCTCTTTCCATCTCTCCCCCCCCGCGCTAACACCTCAATCCACACAGCGGTATAGGTCTCGAGACAGCCGCCCAATTCGCCTCGGAGGGAGCCAGGCTCGTCATCTCAGATATCAACCTCCAAGCTGTCCAGGATGCCGCCAACAAGATCAACAAGAAGTTCCCCTCTGCTAAGGCTGTAGCTGTCAAATGCGATGTCAGTAAAGAGGAGGATGTGAAAGGTCAGGTGGATAAGGCTGTGCAGGAGTTTGGACGATTGGATGTTGTAGTGAGTCCTATCTACTTTCATTCTGGAGATTTCCAACCATTGGAGGATGTGATGATCTGCTCAAGCACGGTCTCTCATCTCCTGGCGAAACTGAATTGTCCTCCATCGAGTATGTAAGATCAAGCAGCTAATTCATTCTCATGTCAATTGCATAGTTCAACAACGCAGGTATCATGCATCCACAGGATGATAACGCGCTCAACACCGAGGAGAAGATCTGGGATCTCACACATAATATAAACGTCAAAGGTGTTTGGTACGGATGTAAATATGCCATCTTAGCTATGAGGAACGTGAGTAAACCATGCCTTCGAATGCTCATACCACATGTACCTGAGTACGGAAGGAAGCTGATACGACTCCGTCACATCATAAAGAACAAAGCGGAACCTGAGAAAGGACTCGGCGTAGGAGGGTCAATCATCAACGTAGCTTCTTTCGTGGCCAAATTAGGTGCAGCTACACCTCAAATTGCCTGTGAGTGATATAACGATTGTGTCTCGAGTAAGAACAGCACTGATAGATGACCGCAGATACCGCCTCTAAAGGAGCTGTCCTCGCCATGACCCGTGAACTTGCCATGGTCCATGCTCGAGAAGGTATTCGAATCAACTCCCTCTGTCCTGGTCCTATCCGAACTCCCCTCCTTATGGACTTCCTCAACACCCCTGAGAAGTTGAACAGACGTATGATCCATAACCCCATGGGTAGATTCGGTGAAGCGGTGGAACAAGCTAAGGCTGTTGTCTTCTGTGAGTGGTATACTCTCTTTCAGATACGTGTCATGACTATATTACTGATTACGTGTTTATCCCGTAGTGGCATCTGACGATTCATCTTACATCAACGGTACTGACTTCTTGGTAGATGGTGGTCTTCACGCTTGTTATGTTGTGAGTATTCTGTTCCAAGCACGATCAACGATCCCTCAACCAATCGTAGGTATCTCTGGTTGGCTGACTCTGAGTTCTCATAGACCCCCGAAGGTGAACAACAAGCTCCTGCTCCAGCTGGACTCGCTTCCACCCTTTAAAATCACATCAAATTTCATAGTGAAGACTCGTCGATCATCTCAAGTAGCGAGAATAATTGTTTATAGAAGCATATGTACATAGATGAAAATAACTATCAAGTCCCGATATGAGAATATACTGATGAGCTCAATGTTAGTTGACTACAGTATCAACTTTGTACTGTACCTTGCCAAGCTAATCATCCGCCTCATGATCGGGAACCCGGCCATGTACTGACCAGAACTCCCTCACCTGATCATTACTGGATTCTACGCCAGCGTGGGACCCTGCGAACCATCGAGCAGTGCTCGTGGACATAGGAGGAAAATCTAGATTTTTCTTTATATACCACACTGTTTTGTTGACATCACCAACCGTCTTGCGAGGCCAACCACGAAGATGAAAAGATTCTTTGAAAGGTCTCAAGACATGAAGGCGGCTATCAACCCGGCTGTCTTTCGAACCATCCCATCTTGTTAATATATCTCTGTAAACATCCGAATGTTCTGATTTCAACTGGTCCAGAGTGATCAAACAATCTGATAATCCACCATCTTTATTACAGATTCTAAAAAAATTGAATGGATCTTCAACAAAGGCGCCCGGATCTTCACCTTCGATCGTCCCATCTTCGAGAGTTTTTGGAAGTTTCGGTTCGGTACCCATCCAACCTTTACATCCTGGCCAACTACAGTCATCCGTATGTAATATTGGTGTTTTATCCCATATGAAATATCTTGTCATATTCAGTAAAGTTCGTTCCAATGGATCATCAGTGACACGAGTTTGTTCATTACTTAAAGTGATTTCAGAGAATACCATGGCAGTTTCGGTTGAATCTTTTAGATAATCCGGATGAGGACTGGTAAGTAAATTTAATCCTTTTCTAGCCCTTCCAAGCGCACTACTTTCAGATGTATCTCTTTCACATGATAGCCGATCTTTTGAATGTTCAGTATAGTAATTGTACTTGTCCGTTTCTCTGCATTCCCATTGGAATGGATATGGGATGGTGGACGTGCCTTGGGTGATTGACTGGCTATGATTCGTGTCTGACATCTTGTATGTTCAGCGATCGCTATATTAGCCATATATATATGTCACAAGAATCTCAAGTATGATATGTGAGTGGAACGAGTTGACCAGGTTATATTCCACTAGTATATATATATATAAGGATGAGAGTGTGGCCCAGCAGTGACTTCTCGTCATCCCCATTGGAAGCTTTCCTACACTGCCACCCCCTTTCCTTCGTCTGTGATGAAAGGAGGATCACATCAGGGTGTCACATAGGGGCCATCCAGGTTTCAAAACTCCACTTTCTTGGTCAATGCGATGACGATGATGTAGGCCCGTGATATATTCGAATATACTGTAGTCTTTTACAACACCTTAAGCGTGGCATTAAGCGCTAATAGTGTTGAACTTGCGCTTTTTCTCTCTGTGTTTCGTGCACAGAACGTACATGAAGGTCAATAATATGCCGCTGTGCAATCGTGTGCAGTTCAGTCTGGACTTCATTAATATCCTTCACTTCGCTCACATATCTATATCTACAAATACAAACTATACACATTGTAGAATATCCTATACACACCTGAATCTACGTCTTATACATCACGCATACTTCCCCAGCGACGACTAAACATCCTACAATCATCGTAACTACCACAGGAATGGTGTTCCACTTTATGAGTTGTCGGTAAGTCACTGATATACCTTTTTGCGCGAGGATGGATCGCCATAACAAGCCAGCTAAGGATGCTGAGAATCTATGCAGACAAGTATAAATCATAAGCTCTTATACTCTTCCTTCTTTCCTTCCTTACCAAACATAACTTTAGGGATGATATACACTCACACGAATGAATATGCACCGAAATTACTTCCCACTGCCAAAGAGAATATCGCTCCGTACAATGATCGGTTCGATACGTTCTGATGGGTCGTACTCCAATATTGTAAAACACGAGCAAGTAAGATCGTAGCACCGATATTTGTACCGAAGATCTGTAGAGTAAAAGACAAACCAATGATCATTAGCCTTCCAATCTTACGAGAGATCAGAGTGATTCTGTGTATGATGCTTGAGTACGACCAGACCCACATTACATCCGATCACACTTAAAACACCCATCAACCATACACTTCCAGCCACACCGCCAACCGCTTCCCATGCTCCCCACCAATTACCGAAGACTCTTATCCAACCTGTATGCTGTAACCCCTCGACTAGGATGAAGAATGAGAATGCGAATGGTAAGAGAGTGAGAGGTAATCTTGATATTACCAGGGAGGTTCTGGGGAAATTATCCGTGAATGGCGATAATGGTCTGAAAGGTATGACTTTTCTATACTTCCGGTTGTTGTCTTGAGGTGGGGATGTCTGGATAGTTTGACTACTGTTTGCAGGTTGACTTGAAGTATCGGTATTAGCGCCTTGTACGCGAGCAATCGAAGCTTCTGCATTCTTCTCAGTAGGCTCTGTTCTCGTCTCCTCCAAAACTCTGACCCTTCGCGTTTCCTTCGCGTTCATTCTATCCTTCACCATGTCCCTTATCAACACCAAGCCCGCAGCAGGTACCGTAACAGTCCATACACCTTCTGTTCCCTCCAACAAATGTCCCGCACTGAGCCCTACCAGAACTACTACAGTAATGATGAAAATCGTTGCATTGAAGATAGCGCCGAAGGGATCGACAAGTGCAGATCTTGGGTTGATTTCAGGTGGGTAGATCGTATGGGGTATCCAACCTTTCTTTCTGAATATGACCCATCGTAATAATGGGAATAGGATGATCGCAGATGCGACAGTGGGCAAAGCCAACCAGGCAGAGTACGATAAGAATGAAATTCCAAATGCCGAGGTGAGAACAAGGTTGGTAGGGTTCGAAGAGACCAGAAAAGCCGAGACCAAATTGGATATTTGGAAATGGGTGAATAGGAATGAAGTGGGTGGATCGATCGATGAATGTTGAGTGAAATAAGCTAAAAAGGGTGTACCGCTCAATACCAATGGATCGTTCCCGAAGAATAAACCGATAATACTGAAGAATAGATAAAAGGAGTTGTAAAGTGTGGTACCTCCTCCGTGGGCTGTTGATTTGGATGCGATGAGAAATGCGAGGTAGCGTAGGAGACCTGTACAGTCTAGAGAGATCGAGATGTATGCCTGGACGGGAAGATGGAGGTCAGCTAATGAAAGCATTTCAGAAGGAGATCGAGAGGAAGTGGGCAAGAAATGGAGAAGATAGGGGCAAGGGATTCAGAGGAGATGAAGGAGGGGAAAACGAGAACAAGGGAAGGGATAGCATAAGAGAACTTTAGGGATAAAGGAAGAATCAGGTAAGACAGAGGGAGGGTGGGTGGGAGAATAGCAAGTGAAGGAACAGAATATGCGAACTTACAAAACAAGTGAAAAGTGTCATAATATCATAAGGTCTAACACCACCACTGCCTACTATGCCTCTTCTGACTACTTCAGGGGGAATACATGTTGATGCGAGAAGTAACAATACACCTATGACCGGTACGGTACGAAGGTCCAAGGGGAAATAAAGTCTTTTACATTGACATCGTCTTGCACATGGTGGTTGAGCTGGTTTCCCTTCGCCCTCGGATACACTGTTCCTAGGTGTCGAAGATGCCGTTGATGATGGAGGACGTTCTTCTCTCTCACAAGGGATTTCGAACGATATGCGTTTTTGCAGGTTGTCGCATCCCCTAGAGAAAAAAAGGGGGAACGGGATTCGGATAGGGTAAATTACCAGAGCATCTATATAATATTGATTTATAAAAATCAGTATCATCCTACGTTTCTAGATCCAGGGAGAAGATCTATAGTCAAGAATGAAGGAGGAGGTTTATGATGACTCACTAACGATGAAGAATACTATAAGAGTGACTATCGATCTAGCATCTATGGATCTATCTGAACCATCTTGCAGAGGTTGGATTGCCATCGTTCACGGTTCGGTCTATATGATTGGGAACGAAGGATTCACTCGAGGGTGCTGGACAATCTTTGTCGTGTGAATGAGCTATATATATGTCATATGATGATCATGTTGAGTGATATCTTCTGGTTGAAGTGAGGTGGGTGAGTAAGAAAAGAAGAGAGAAGTAGAGAATCCCCCTCGAAAAAAAGATGCTTTATCGGAATATGTCACCACGCACGTGCCTCCCACCTCGAATCGGATCGAGGCACTGCAATCGAGCAAAGTGTGCCTGATACCTGATACCTGATAAATGATACCAGTCCAACTGATCTCAACATGGCACTTTCTGCCACAGATCAGACATTCATATATGTTGATATTGTAGTATATATATGTATATATGAACAAACACATAGATCATTAGATATACGATAAGTCAATCAGTATGATATGATATATCTTTTGCACAAGAAAAACCAAAACCATCACACAAGACAAGGAAAGATATCCAAAACAAGACAACGAAGAAAGAAAGATTGAGAGGCACAGAGACAATATGAGTGAGTATGAGAGTAATGATAGATATTGAACATGATGATGAATTCATGATCAACGAAAGATGAATGTATTGATATTTGATATCGATGACACGACCGAAACAGAACCAAAAAAGAAGACAATAAGAATAGTAAACCGAAAGAAATGACTCTTTATATCTAGACTCTCGTCTCAGACCAATCCCACCTCCCCACCATCTCCATCTTCTTCCAATCCAGCGAGGTACATTCCAAAATCAAAGTTTTCTCCAAATGCAGCCAAAGCATCGAAATCGCCTCCCTCCAATCCACCCAACACACCGGCACCTGTGGTGTTTCCAAGTAAACTGAAATCCATCAGATCTCCCGCACCAGTACTACTGTTGTTATTGCTGTACGTGTTCGTATTCGTACTTGAACCGTTCAGGGAAATGGTAGCAGGTGTATTAGTCGTAGTTGCAGATGGCGGCGAAGGGGTTAATCCATGTGTAGATCCAGTGGGTAGATTCGTATCTGTCACGTTTATTATGGCGTTGTTGGGCGATGGGTTGAGTGATTGTGATTTCGGTGTAGCAACTGCATCTCTCTGTGAACAGATCCCACCGACATGAGAATCAGCGATGCTCTCTAGTGGATCGAATCATTTTCACGGTCAAAGAGAAAAGCGATGACTCACCAACAACTCCTCTTTAGCAGATTTAGGCGTCTGAGCCGTCTTCACCTGCCCTTGACCCGCCGTACCAGGTTTGGGCGTAGTAGTCCTCTGAGTGGGCATAGCAGGACTTTGAGGGGGTAACATCGTTCCAGCCACACCTTTACTCTGATTCCTATCTCTGCTCATTTGTTGATTCTGAGATTGAGGTGGATTTCGAGGGGACGCTTGAACCTGCTGGTTAGGGTGTGGTTGAGCAGGCGATGGAGCATCGATAGAATTCCCAGACATAATAGGTGTATGAGGTTGGAATCCAGGTGGTAATGTTGATCCATTAGCCAACTGACGCATAGCTTGAGCTTGGTCTTGATGCATCTTCTTCTCGTAAGCCATTTTGGCTTCCTGCTGCTGTTGTCTCATAGCTTGCAATTGAGCCTCATTTCCTGCTAACATACCGCCAAATCCTTGTTGTTGAGGTGTACTAGCTGAAGCTTGAGGAGTCATACCTTGATTGTAGTTGACAGGTGTCTGAGCACTCTGACTCCCAGGAAATGGACTAGGTGCAGCAGACCCGGAATTACGTCGCATCCTCTTTCGATCAGGTGGTGAGGCACCTCGAGGTCCAGAGTTGGAAGCGCTCGAATCGGTTTCCTGCATCGCTACTCCGTCAAAGGACGGAAGCATACCGTTGGGTCTGATGACACACCCATTCAGCTTTCACTCGAGTATCACTCAAGAAAATATGACTCACCTCTGCATGGCACCACTCGCTACTCTCGCATGAGGTCCTTGCCCTTGCATCTGTTGAGGCTGACCTTGTCCGACCTGACCTTGACTCTGCGCTTGAGCCTGAGCCTGAGCCTGAGCTTGCATCATTTGCTGTTGGGCAAGATACTGCTGTTGCTGCTGTTGCTGCTGTTGCTGTTGTTGCTGCTGTGGAGTCTGGGGCGGTCCCTGTTGCTGTGGTTGTCCTGGACCCGGTTGTCCAGGTTGACCCTGTTGACCCATCTGTCCAGGCTGTATCGCCTGTCCATTCAGACCCATCATCGCTCGACGTTGATTCTCAGCTATCGTCATTCGATATCGATTGATCAGGCGTTGCTGAAGTATTGCGTTCCAGCTGATCAGCACGCGCGTCTGATACATCACTGTATTGTCAAACTCACCTTCTCACTGTCATCCATTTCTTGAGGGTTCTTACCGCCCAATCCAACTTGATGAGCACTCTGACTCATGATCTGGGTATTGATCGGACCTATACCCAAATGTCCCCACATCTGAGCAGCGGTAGCTTGGATCTGTTGTTGCTGGTTGAAGAAGACTTGATCCCTCTGAGCCTGCTGCTCTCGCTGAGCTTGCTGCTGAGCCAAGATCTGCTGCTGGTGCTGTTGATGTTGTTGTTGCTGCTGGGCTTGTATAGCTTGAACTTCAGCTAAACTATGCTGCGCGCGCTGTTGAGCAGCTTGGACGTGAGCTTGAGTCTGTAACATCTGTTGTTGTTGAGCGGCAGTCATATGCTGCTGTCCTCCATGAGGTGGTGGTTGACCGCCGTTGACTGGACTAGCACCATTCTGAGGATGAGCAAATCCTTGTAGGGGTTGACCACCTGGACCAAGTTGCATCTGACCTTGCGTTTGACCTTGACCTTGTTGAGCTTGAGCCTGAGCCATCGCGTGCTGCTGCTGAGGCGTGAGAGCTCGCATCATTGGATTAGGCTGTTGACCATTCATACCCGGAGGAGGCGGACGCATGTTTTTCTGATGAGGGGAAGGCATAACACCAGGAGGAGGTTGCTGCATCATGTGAGGGGAGGGAGCGACAGGTGAATGTGATGGTCCAGGAGGTGCTGGAGGTGGTTGTAGTCCACCCACATGATGCGGTTGGCCTGGTTGTTGTTGTTGCTGTTGCGCCTGAGGTTGAGGCTGTTGACCTTGATATATCGGATGCCCAGCTTGAGGGGGTCTCTGAGCAGGAGAAGCAGCAGATGGTCCAGGTTGAGCGAATCGTTGAGCAGCTTGTTGTTGCATCATCGCATGTTGCTGTGCGGCTTGTTGAGCCTGCTGTTGCTGTTGCTGTTGCTGTTGCTGTTGCTGCTGTTGTATCTGCTGTTGGACCATCTGAGCAGCTTGTTGCTGAGTCATACCATTGGCTTGAGCGGCCGCCTGAGCCTGTTGTCGCATGTTAAGAATTTGTTGGGACGATATCGGTTGACCTTGTTGAGGTCCAGCAGGGTAAGGGCCAGGTTGAGGTTGCTGAGGCTGCTGCTGCTGTTGTTGTTGCATGTAACCGCTGGGTCCTATACCAAGCTGTTGATTCCGAATATTCCGTAATCGGGTCATTGACTGATAGAACACTGGTCAGAACTTATGGCTCGGTTGGTGTGCCGAGTTCACACTCACCTCGTTGTATATCGCTGGATTCATAGCTCCCTGTGCTCCCTTCCCTCCGCTGAAAACATCCCAAAACACGCACCACCACCTACAAGACGTCAAGATGAGCAATATACCTCAATCGACATCGTTGAAACTCACTCGTGCAATACTCCCTCTCGAACATTGATCGGTACACCTTGTTCAGCCAATCCAGCTTCCGCATTGAACTGAGCAGCAGCCGCTGGAAAATTATGTTTGACTAGATAATCATGAATATACAGCTTGAGCCTGATTCAGAGCGGAACGTTGATGTCAGTCATCTCCTGATTTAGAAGGGTATCAAGACGAAAGAAAGGCCTGCACTTACATGCTCTCGCTATCCCATGACCGTTGACCCATCTGACTCTGAACCGAGCTACCCGCTCTCGACATCGCATACGCATCCTGATGTTCCATCCCAGCATGCTGAGGCGGCTGCATATGCTGACCTGCTGCTAATCCGTTCAACCCAGGCTGAGGTTGACCGGGTTGCTGAGCGAGGTGTTGAGGTGGTTGTTGAGGTTGACCTCCTGGCTGAGGTTGTAGTCCTGGATGCTGTTGATACCCCGGATGCTGTTGTTGAGGGTTCATACCGGGTTGTTGAGGTGGTGGACGTACAGCCTGAGGATGAGGATGAGCAGGAGGAGGAGGTTGCCTCATCTGACCTGGAACGGGTGATTGTCCAGGTTGCATACCCTGTTGTGGTCCACCTGGAGGTTGTGGTTGAGGAAGGGGATAATGTTGAGGATGAACACCTCCAGGAAATCCTTGGTGGGCGAGATGGGGAGAAGGCGAGGGATGATGGGGAGAAGGGGGGACTACAGCCCTGGGCTGTTGATTCTGCTGTTGTTGCTGTTGAGCTTGCACGGCTGCAGCTTGCTGAGCGAGTTGTTGCCTCTGCTGTTGCTGTTGCATCTGCTGCTGCTGCTGTTGTTGTTGTGCTGCAGCTTGCTGAGAAGACATGGCAGCTGCATTCATGTTGGCTTGAGGTGGTCGTACGCTATATTGATGAGGATTAGGAGGACCATTAGGAAAAGGTTGACCTGCAGGTTGTTGACCTGCAGCAGCAGCGGCCATCTGCATCTGCATCTGCTGAGCGTGTGTAGGTTGACCCTGCATAGGCTGCCCACCTTGTCCACCTTGCATGTGACCGAAAGGAATCTGCTGTGAATTTTGTCCAGGATGGAGGTTAGGAGGAGGGGGATGAGGTAAAGCCATGATGATGGTAGTGATGGGATAGTCGATCTATACCATTCAAAGTCAGCTGGTGATCTCTGATCGCTGATGAAAGTGAATGGCGCGTGATGGCGATTGGACAGACGAGAAGATAATCATCAGATTGTGGGAATGTTATAGCGAGAGAGTAACAGTGAAATCGTGATCAATTGCATATGGGCGCAACAAGAGAGTTAAAATGCACGATCAAGAACGAGAGTGAAGACACGTGAAGCGCACTACTATCACCACTACTCACGTAGGTGGACTATATCCATTCACTTTTTTCTTCTTTTGACTCCTACACCAAAATTCTTCTGAGCCCTACCTCCTCGACTACGATTCTACTGATCTCCAAGTCGGTATGAGAAGAAGAGAGAATTGATATGAGGATGAAGGATGAGGACGTATCCTTTCGGATTTTATCGATGTTCCAAAGTCGCGTTTAAGTGCGTTCTTCCAACGATCTTCGCCTAGAATCGTACTGTGTGAAATGGGAAAATGGGCGTTTCCAAGGTAGATGAAGGAATGGGGGAGACGCTGATCTATCTAATGTGGATGAACACACTGTGTTTTTGATGTCTTGGTGTTGTATTTTGACGAGTGGAGTCAAGTAGTTGAAAGATGTTTTTTGATATTGGTATTGATGGTGCTGGGATGAAGGCGGTCTATGCGGTAAGGTATTGGTATTATGCCCAAGTGTTGACTGTGCGTATCTTCACTGACCAGATGGGTTTTCTACCAAATCTTTCCGCTCCAATCCCTCCAAAGCGTCTAAAGGATGAATTGATGTCCCACTTGACTTGGTAGTCTTGTCTAAGAGATTGCACACGCTCTATACTAACCGCACCGACTTTATAGACTTGAAATCCGGATCACTTCAGGGCACACTTTCACGTATAAGATATCTTAACTGATCTAATCGTTGATTGTGTTTGTCTATTGTTTGTGTGTTGTGTGTATTCTTGTTGTGACCAGTATACACACAAACGCGATGTTTCGGATGATCTGATCAGTGACAGAGATATGATTACTGAGGTCGATAGATATGATCTATAGAGATGCGATGTGATATGATATGTGATGTGATATGGGCATATGATGAAGCACGGACGGTGTTAAAGTCCGGCTCAAAGGATGTTGGATCAAGAGGGGGTCCCGGTTCGTTTGATGATGTTGAGAGTGATACGTTCGTTAATTTCGAATTCAAATGGCGGAGCTCGAAATGACCCAAGGGTGTTAGATGGTATGTTGGACGTTGTATGGGGCAATGATGGGTAGATAACGATAGTAGACAGTGTAAGCGAAGGACCGAATTGAGGTACCACCTGATAGACCTGTCCGTCGATCAATTCCAAGTCAGGTTCCCCGCTGATGATATGTTGATGCTTGACCCGCACAGACCACTAAGATCGCAACATGAGATGGAGGAGTCTGTGAAGGTGAGATGGGTTGCGATGTGAGCTGGGATCAACAAGAAACCGCTCTACGGCCGAATTATGGTTGATTGGAGGGATGTTATCTCTCTATCTCAATGCTAAGCCGTCCTCTCTTCTGACCATAAACAAAGCCTTCGACTGCAATATACTGGCTGGACCAAACCGATATTGATGATTTATCGTATGTCGATATAGCAGGTAGCAACAAGAGTGTAGGTTGGTTTTCACTCGATCCAATCTAACTCCAAGTACGTCAAGCTCCGAATCCTCCGATAAGTGGATTCTGTTTTCTGATTGACACACTCTCACTCTTGAATCTAATGCGATTTTTTGACAATGATATTGATGAAGAGATAGTGGATGACGCGCTGCTTAGGATACGAGTATTGTCGCTAGATGTAGAGATAGAGATATGCTGGTTGTGTTGTAATGGATCCAGAGTGTTTTAGGTGACGTTCCAGAGGATAGAGTGAGCCAAATTAATCGTAATGAAGCTTAATCGGGGAGTTTTTCTATTATTGAGTCTGGATTTTTCCCAGGCTCCTCTACCTCTTGACTATGCTATTGATGATGTCTTTCGAAGAGATGATGGCGATGAACAATAGTATGTAGTATGATTTCGTAGCAATCAAGCTAGATACCCATATGAGCCATTTGCAGAAAGAGGAGGTCGAATGGTGGGATGGTTAGGGATGATTGGGGCTAATTTTAAGGGACTGGACTGATACGAACAACTTGTTGATTAGGCTCAAATGAAGACTGCAGCATGTTACGACCTCTATGGCAGTCACGTTGTTCGAAGTTGTTGATCCATCTTAGACAGGAGCTTCATGGATCATGCTCATGCATGCTTTACGACCTATCACTCCCTTGGTAGGAGCATTCATAATGTACTGAGATAGGATAGATGTATGGACGATGAAGTGTCCACATAACAAGGTTCAGAGAATGTTCAGGGTCTGGATCGTTCAGTAAAAGGAGAACCCTTTTCTTCCTTTTCTGAAACGAGCAAGAATCATTACAAGCGATTAGAAATCGATCCTAATGTTCTCTGACTTGTCATTACGAAAACTTGTTCATTCCTCTCGTTAAAGATCAGTCTTGATCCGCAAGATCGTACCTCGTGTGCGGCAACTCCATCAACCTTTGTACACCAGATGTAAAACGGATCTCTTACAATCATTGGCAAATATATGCAAGGAGAAGCCGAACAACATCGTGCTCATACTACTACGCACTCTTTATGCAGCTGCTCATTTAGTGTGGAGCTCTACTCGCATGTACGCTGTATCCATTGTCTATCTACTGTATAAGTGGACATCCGATATCGGTGTTTTATGAATGTACAGGTGATCGTCCTTTTTGTCACCCCCCCCTCCCCATGCATAAAAAAAAATCCCACGGAAAATTAAAAACAAATCGATCAAAACTTCCAGATGCGGAAACTTCTTATTCGGCACGGCCACCTTCGTCCACTAAATTCCCATTCGTCATGCCTTTGTGGCACTTGATGTTCAGCGCCGCTGATGTCAGTTGAATGCCGACTGGATAGTGGGACAGTGCGGGGTGGGAGATGGTGAATATCAGGTCAGCTGACAGGGAGGAGAATCGAGAAGGACGTCGTATATCTCAGAGATCAATGTGTGTGCGTGATTATGGCGAAGGTCAAGACATAGCTTGGTGGGGGCGATCACGATGGGATTTGGAGCAATGTGCAAGATATTTACTGTATCCTACATTGCGATTTTCACTATTCTACGGATTAATAACGAATGGTATGGAACGATTATCCTAACAAAACCTATCGTTTCTCTTCAGTACCGGTTGTATACACTGTACTGCTCTCCGCGTTTGTGATCTCCCCCTTATTCGTATTAGTGGCAGTGACGGTCGTACCAGAACTGTCCGCCAAGGTACTTTCAGCCAGCGAACGAACCAACTTTCTCTTTTGGCAGTTTATATTCCGTCCAGTAAGTAGAGTATGGTTCGACTGTACTAGACCAAGGTCTGACAATGTGAAACCCTACCCATCCCTTGGACACCTCCGCATCTCCACCAGTTATTTTGGACCTAAACCATTCATCCAATTTCGAATCTTCCGGTTCTGATTGACTCAACCTCTTGGAAGAGGGATTACATATCAACCTTCTTGTTCCTGTTCCTTCGTCTTTTGGCTCCTCGGCGCATGTTAGATTCCAATATGGATCATGAGGTATATTCTCACTTTCCAGCCTCTTGATTTCTCCTGATTTCCACCCCAAACACTCTCCACTCGTACAGCTCGTAGAGTGATAATAAGTATGATACTTATCACCTTTGCTCTCTATCCAACAGATTCCATTCCCTTTCGATCTATATACATACCTACTTTCTTTAATCAGATGCGATGTCTCATAACTCCTACCAGATTTGGAAGTTACTATCCTATCATATCTACCTCCTGATATTCCCAATTCAGTCACCATATCTCCAAATTCCGTCAGAGGGTCTTTGGAAGGGTGGTACTCTCCAGCTTCCACTCCGCGCGTTTCTATATCGTAAGATCGGATTGCTGCTGGTTTGCTTTCAGCCATGATTTTCCTGATTTGTGCTTTCGTGATCGTCCAAGTTGTGAGATCTCGTGAGCTTGTGATAACTTGTAGCTTAATGAGATGTTCGTAAGAAGAACGTCATATCTTCATTGAAAGGCTTATATATTTGCATAAAAGAATTACAACTCATATCTACTGCACTATATCGCATGTGAGATGATGTATCTCCTGCTACGAAGCTTACACATTTGAAAACGAATGTGATGAAAGGTAAAGCACCAAGCAGATTTACAAAGGATAGATCGAAGACATATCAGTCTTTTGCTATCCAAGGGGATACTCTTCCTTTTCATCAAGCCTTCGTGAATTTTGATTCGGATTTTGTCTGCACTCGTACAGCATTCTTTGGTGTGAGGGCTAGTGCTACGACCGAGCTCATGACCATACTGTGTTAGCCTTGTCCGCTGTTGCTTGTCCTTTGGTTTCTGCTGCCTTCATCGAGCTTCTAATCCTGACTGCAAAATGGACCACATTGAATTGTCCGAATAGGTTAAAATATCAAACATTACTAGAGGATGCCAGATACATCACCGAAATATACGATATCAAAACTACAAGCCATTTCCCTTTATAGGTCTGATCTGACGAGTGTTCGGAGATGTAAGGAGGATAGATGTGAGACGCTATCTCTTCTCGACTGAGGAAGATGCGCAAAGTATCACTTGATCCTATCATCTATCTGCAATCCAATATACCCATTATGAAAAGGTCCAGGGAAAAGAGTTCCCCGATGTGTATAGCGGCTGGTTTGGCCAAGAGATAGACTGCGTGCCTTGCGATAGAGAGTACTGTGCATCTATATTCTTTGATCTGTACTTTAGCACAATTTGTCTATATGCCCTGAATCGTGAGAGTGACTGAGTGGTAATTGAAAGGCTTCTTGGGGTGTTGACACGGATTGTACCTTTAAACTTAGGGAGGCAGTACACTTGTATTTGTGTCTCAGCCTCTTTGAGACAAGGCATCTCATGACGACAAGTGGCTGGCGATGGACTGGAAGAGGATGTACTGGTCGTCCGGTCAAGCCAAGAAGACGAAGAAGTCAGATTTGCTTTGCCAAAGGAGCTCCAGGATTGAGGAAAGCCATGGTAATGATTAGGCATCAATATATGACCAGAGCTCCCTAAGTCGTTCTCTGTTGAGCTCATCTTCCCCAGCTTTTCATGCACAGTAAAGCATTTTTGCCACTCGGGTATTCACAACCTTACCACGAGGATTTTTCCATATTATCCTACCTTGCGAGAGATACGGTTTACTCGACAGGATGATGGATTTGTCCTCAGCCTCCGCATCCAACTCCACAATCACTGGTTGGATTGCTTTTTCAACCTATGCCAACACAGATGACCAAGAGGCAAACAGCATTATGACAAGCTCAGAAGAGCTCAAGTGTAATTCTGACAGGAATATGTGGACCGACAACGATATAACGAACCATACGATCGCCACGATTTTATCTGACAATGATCACAAGTGGATAGAGAGTCAGAGATGCCGTGATTCCAGGAGCGCCGAATCGGTCATCACTAAGCACATCCATTTGTACCGACCTGACTTGGATCTATCCGGAGAAGAGAACGTCCGATGATGAAAGTGAAAGTGGCGCTGTTTTGGAGAACTACAAGGATGATTTCGACATTTCCAACAAATGGGCTGGTTCGCACAGAGACATCGTCTATCCCTGAACAGATACGTTGTCGACCTGGAATCGATCTTTGATCATCTCTCCAGGACATTAAAATAATTTTCGGGACGGTAGATCTGTTTGACAAATTTAGTCCCTGACGAGAATAGCATAGGGGAGTTCTTGCTGAAAAATCTTATCTAGTCGTTCAGATCTGTGGATCTGTGGCACACGTGATGATATCATGCCCTCACCAAGTCGTTGTTGCATTCGCTCGGAATGCTGTCTGAGCTGCGTGTCCTTTTATAGGATGTTCATTTGTTACTCACTTCGGCCTAGAGTAACGCCTAATAAACAAAAAAGGAGAAAAAAGGATCCCAAATGGTTGATGCCCCCGTACTCTGCCAGGTCACGCTAATGCCAGATACATTGCGACAGGAGCCCTTTGTGCCAAATCAGTAAGAACACAACTATATGTTATATCATGACACGGAGCAGGCATACCTTTCAGACATCTTTGATGACTTCGTTCTCTCCCTTCATGGGAGATGCTTCGAATTCTCCTTGCAGACCAGACTGGATGAGGGCTTCTTTTCCGGTATACAACAAATCACTCTATGGGATATGTATACTTATACAGATACCAAAAAAAAAAAAAAAAAAAAAAAACATATGCTCCCATCGTTCCTGCTTATTACCTCAGTAAACTTTCTATCGAAGAAAACACATTGCTTCCTGACACATTTCATCAAACTTTCGCTTTGTAAGAGATAATAAATCGCTGAACATGAGCGACCTACCCGAATCGTCTGCAACCGCAGCTACTGGCGGCGATACTCTCCCGACTCGACAGATATACAGCCGACGATGGTCCGAGCCCAAGGACCTAGAATCTTGTATACAACTAGAATACATCACACGGATTGCCAAGTCATCGACGCTCTACGAGGATCATATGGAAGCTGGGTTTTACAAATTCCCCGGAACTCGATCACACCTGCGGATTGATAAAGGTGCAATTAACCAAAGTACCATATACCAACCAGGGATGATGTTTTCTGGATTCACCATTCCGATCTATATCAAGCCTGGGCTCTCGGACGAGGAGAGGTACATTGAAGGATCTATCAAGGAGATTCTGCTAGATGAAATGATTGCTGTGGCTGATAATCATGACCATCCAAGTGTGAAAGAATCGCTTCGATCGTACAAGCGAAAGGACCGAGACCAGAATCTTCGATACGCTCATTTTTTAGTTTATCACACAATCGCATCGAAACTTCAGCATGATCACAGATGTGAGAAAACCAATTGTCTAGGTCATATGCACTTTGATCCAGAGGATGAGGAAGTTATTGACTGTGCGACAACACTTAAAAGTGGTAAATACAAGTGCAACTCCGATACCAACCTATGGGACGAGGACCCTGTTAATGGTGAAGTGATTACTGGAATCTTATCACAAGAACCTGCGATAGGAGATTACAGGATATTCGATCCGGATACCGGAAAATCTCTTATCGAAAGATCAGTTCATCTCTATCGATTTGATTTGGACCCAGAAGGCCAAGAGCATTATGATGACGAGAGTGATAGTGTCAGAGAGGAAGATCCGAATGAGATGGAGGTCTCCAAGAGATGTTTGGCGAGTTACAAAAAGATCGTTTACCCTTTTGAAGCACACGCGTGTTGTGACCAGACTCATCAAGCATAGCTTCTGATTGTTCTGCGAAGAATGAGATGGAAAAAAGATTTTGCACATTCAGTTGATAAATGCCTTTCGTAAATGTGATGATGATGCTACATGAAATCTATTCCGGTGCAGTAAAACACTTGATTGCGAATATGGTAGGACAAGAGGTATACTGACAAAAGTGTGTTCTGACAACTCTGTTGGTCCTTTGACCACTGTTCCTATGAGAGGGCTTGCACGATATCAACTCGAATGCGAATTGCGTTGGGTGCACCACCAAAGCAGATAGCCCACAATGTGCCACTCCTTCCTTTGGACGAGCTGTGGAGCAGTCTCATGAATGTTCGATCCCTCTTTTGTAGCTGATGAGACATGTCTTTGATCACAATATTCTCCTTACATACGCTTGCGATGCTGCTGGACATCACCAGCTACAGATGCCCTGTTGTACGGCAGCGTCCTTTCACAAAAGATGCGACATGCAACGTGACGCTGAAAGGTGTCAAGAAGCACAAGCGAAAAGGCATGCTCTGTACGTGACCTCGCTGATATGTATATCTAAGCGCACTGCTCATTTTCCAGACTATTCTGTCTTCGAACCATCTTATCAATCTGCTTCTAATCCTTCGGTTCGTTACCCTAAGCACTTCGCCACTGTGTCTTCCACCAATAAACTTGATCATAATCATGCCTCTAAGAAAAAAATCCTTTTCGAGTCACCTCCATCCCTACGTCGACGATCAACGGGTACACCGAAGGACGTAGATGGTCTGAGCCCCAGAATGTCACCTCCAATGGTCGTTCTCAATTCACTATGAGGATTACCAAATCGCCTGAATTATATGAGAAACACCTAGAGAGGGGGTTCCGTAAATTCCCAGCAACGTCTTCATACCTTAATTATTCAAATTCCGAATTGAAAGCGAAAGGTTGTAAACCCGGCATGACTTTTAGCGGATTTACGATCCCTGTTCATTATGGTGGTACTGATATGTTGGGTACTAATGAAGCTGAACAAAGGGCAATGGTCGGGTTATCGACCATTATATCAGAAATGTTTTCTTCCCCAGGTAGCTCACGAGCTTAGGATACAGCTAGACTGGAGAGATTGTTAACCTCACTCAATTCAAGGCTCAAGGGTAGCGAGAGGAGATATGCTCATTTTTTAGTGCATGAGCATGATGGATCTGAAAGAGTACATGACAACAATTGTCAAGAATTGAGCTGTCTTGGTCATTTCGATCATCTTACGTGTTTAGAATATTTTGAAGATGGACTCCAATCTCAATTTGAAGGTCAAGTTCTTAAGGAAAGTGACAATGATAAAGTGAAATGTTATATGACAAACGAAATCTGGACTGATAATGCTATATCAAGTGATATCATTAACCAAATCGTCAAGAGAGATCCTTCCTTTTGCAGTCGAATCATCTACGATAATAATGGTAAATCTCAGATCAAAAGGTCAGTCTATATGTATAGACCCGATTTATTTACTCCTCAAGCTGAAGATAATTACCAAGATGAGAGTGATAGTGTGAGTGAGGATGAAGGTGAAATGGATTTGTCCGATAAGATTCTGTCAGATAGCACGTATATATATTACCCTCTTACCGTACAGGAAAGCATCGTTAGCCTGGGAGATAGAGTGTATTGATAGTCATCGCACAGCCACACTTGGTAGTGAGTAATGAAGTCCAATCGAGACGGATAGTGTAAGTATAAGCAGTGGACCATTGAGTCAGGGAGTATCGTTATGCATGATGATGAGGATGAGATAAAATCCAATTGTACGCATGTATCGTTTGACAAGACCATAAGTACACTAAAACATCCTTCGAACAGGTTCGATGATGGCGCCAGGCTAACAAAACAAATCAGCATTGATTATATACCCTATCATCTCTGCGAAGCAGGGCGAAAATAGTGCTACTCACCTTCTTGACAATTCTGGGTAAAGTACCTTTCTGGAATGCACTCCGAGAATTCCATTCGCTCCCAACGGGGTTATTAAAGCTTCTCTCATACTGTTCTTTCGAAGTGTAAGGGTAAGGAAGATCTTGCAATAAGAACTGAGAGGCTTTCTTGTCTTTCTTTTCGGTGATAATGACATTCGATCTGCTGAAGTCTTTTCGTTGAGTGGGTTCGATACCGGCTGTCTTGACGAGGAATTTGGGATTGACATGTTTCTTCTTTTTAGCTCCTTTACCACCCCATGCACCCTATCAACAACGAAATCAGTCCCGTAATTTTCCCCTGAGGAGAGGTATTATACTATGACTCACCCATCCAGGTAATGAGGTATCTTCAACCTTCGGAGCATCCATCTCCACCTGCTTCTCCTTCTCCCTAGCAAACTCTTCTACAACATTATCACCGGCAAAGGCCTGTGCAACCAAATCACGTTGTTGGAAAGCTTTGATACCTTTCCCTGAGATGGGCAGCAATTCTTCATTCTCGTCCTCACTATCACTAACATCGCCATTTGTGGGTTGGGTAGCTTTCTTGTTCTTTCCTTTCTTGTTCGATGTTGAGGATGAGGTTGTATTTGCTTCCAGCGAAATCTCAACCTTCTCGTCATCTAATTCGGCCTCTTTACCTTTGACGGCCTTCTTCAATGATCTGGTGATCTTGTCTTCTGCTTTAGCATTGGCCGAACCGACTAAGGCATTGCGCTTCCGTGACGGTCCGGCTGAAGATGTCGAAGTCAACCATGGGTTATGATCTGGAAGAGACTCTTCGATAGGAGGAGTAGGTTCACGAGGCTTGGAAAATACTGATGGTCCTTTGGTTTGAGCTGGCTGAGGGATCTCATCATCCTGTATTGTTGACGTCTAATATCCGATCATCAGTCAGTATGCAAGATCATGATTGTATTTCACTCACTCGTTGTGGCCCAGAGAAAACCATTCTTCCCTCATTCCCACCCACTCTCAGCATGCTAGGTCTCTCATCTTCCTCCTCTTCATCATCCTCATCCTCGGTTCCGCGCTCTTCACCGAACATTTCGATATCTCTTCTCAGTTCAGCTTCTGTTTCTGCAACTTTCTTCATTTCCCTTTCTTCAGCCTTTTTCATGAAAGCCATTTGCATCAATCCCTTTCCTGCTTTACCCTTAGCTTCCTGATCAGCAGCGTTCTTGGCATCGAGCGCAGCCAATTGATCAAATGCTCGGGATTTGATCATCTCCTCATCTTCTTCCGATTCTTCATCTTCGTCAGAGGAGGAATCTGAGCCTTCATCTTTACCCATTATCTTTCTTTGCAATTTCTCCTTCATATTCAGCATCTCTTCTTTCGCTCTTCTCCTATCCTCGAGTTCTGCGTTATCTCCACCTATATCCCTAGCCCATCGACCAGTTTTGGCACCATGCCTCAAAGTGGCTCGTTCCCTCGCTCGGTCTCTTTCCATTTTCTCCCGTTCTTCGGCAGCGGCCTCGGGATCCAATCTCTCCAGATCTTCAAGATCCATTCCGGGATTTTCTTTAGCAGCTCTCTTTCTAGCCAATTTTCGGAATGTCTTCGATTTAATCTTGGCTACTCTCTTCGCCTTGGCTTCTGCTCTAAACATCAATTCGCGCTGATACCTCAATGCGTCTCTTCTCTCTTTGATTTCTTCCAAAGTCATCTCTTGAGCTTCTAATGCCAGATCCTCTCTCTTAGTCAGGCTATCTTCCGTCAAATTGGCTTTATTCAATAAAGCGGTTACGGCAGATTCCAACTTGTTCGAAGGTTTGAATCCTGACAATATTTCGTTGTTACCTTTCACTCCACCACGTTGTTCAGGTTGTAATGGGAATGACAAATGTTCAGCTTCTTTGACTCGTTTCATCACACCAGCCCATTTCTGTCCTTCCTCTCTGGTCTTCTCGTACGCAGCTTCTCGGTCTAAACGTTCTTGCACGACTGTCGGTAAAGGCGCAGAGACCAAACCTTGCTTGAGGATAGATGTTGACTTCTTATTGTCGGACTTGGAAGGGAGGAGAGCGGAGGCACCAGATAGTGAGGGATGTGACGAGATGAGGGATGATAAGTCGAGTTTTTCATCTGAGGAGAACAAGTTGTCAGTTTTGCTTCCATCAATGAACAATAAGATTGTACTCACTGTTTTTCAAAGCAAGATCACCGTTGTCCTTCAAGCCTGGTCCTGATACTACAGGTAACACTCGTCGTTTCTTAGCTTGCTCGACCTTCTCCTGTCCATCCGCTTTCCTCTTCTTGTCCTCCGAGACCAGCGAGTCGACAAAAGCATCTAGACCATCGAGATTTTCCGGATCTTCATCATCTTCCGAAAGATCAGAGGGTAATTCAGCCTCTGAGTCTTCATCTTCATCTTCTTCCTCCTCCTCCTCGTTATCTTCGCTCCCTTCACCCATGTCCTCCTCATCATCATCATCCTCGGCTAGTTCTCCGTCTCCATCACTAATCTCCTCATCCTCCTCATCCTCTTCGACGGATGATGGTGCTTTGACCGCTTTATTCCCTTTACCTTTGCTCTTTGAGACAAGCTCTTCGTCACTCTCATCTAAGTTGACTGTGAGTGGCTTCGCAGGCTATATGGAGCAACTTGATGAGCTACACTTCTCGTTGCACAAGTTGATGGACTAACCTTTCTTACTACTTCCTTAGCCTTGGATTTCCCTTTCTTAGCTTTCCCTTTATCCAGTTCTCTGAATACATCACCCCATCTCTCTTCATCACTCCCATCTGATTGCCAAGCTTCGTCCGAGTCAATATCGGACTCATCGCTTTCTATTTCACCCGTGTTCTCATCATCTGCGATCATCATTGCCACCTTTTTGATCCTACTCTGCATATCTTCATCCTCATCGTCGGAATCTTCATTGGCTCTTCTTGATGGCCCAGCAAGCTCCAATTCATCCTTCGATACTGATAACTGAGCTGCGGAAGTACGATGTCGTTTAGGCAAGGCAGGAATATAAGTATAAGCGTTCGAGGGGTCTTGCCTCCTTTTAGCTTTTGAGCCGTTGATGGGTTTTGTTTTTTTGTTACCCGATGATGTGGACGCCGAGAAGGGCTGCGAACCTCTTGCCATGTTGAGCTGTTATATTGACTCTAGCTATGGTCGGATAGCTAAAGAAGTAGGGATGATAGTTGGGAAAATCAACACATAGCATCTACAATTCTGAAAATCCCAAAAAGTTGAACCGGCGAGGTGGAGGTCACCGTGCGGGTGCAATCTTGTTTGATGGACCCATTTAAGGGGGAGACGTGGTGCCACAATGGGTATTTCCGACGGTGATTCGGATCATTGGCTGGTAGGCTGTAGGTGGGATTCTCACTCGTTCACTCGTTCACCTGGTTGCAGTCGGTTGTCGTTGCTGCTGCTGGTTGCTGGTGTCATTCAGGAGATTTCAACGTATTGAGCCCGCTCATCCGTTTTCATACCACATCACTCCTTGTAAGCTTGCTTCGTCCAACTCTCGTTCAGCGGCTCATCGCTCACCCCTCTATTCGTACAGAAAATTCCTTTCTAAAATGTTCGCTTCCCGACTCACTTCCTCCCTCCGAGCTCTCCCTCGTCAAGCTTCGGCCGTTCGAATGGCCAGAAGAGGATATGCTGAAGCTGCTGGTGCTGATGGAAAACTGCAATTAAGTTTGGTGTTGCCTCATCAAGTGAGTCATTCCCCCATGTCGTTCATGCAGGGTACATCAAGAAAATTAGGAGGTCATGCTCGCTGACAGAAGTTTATCATTCTCTCTTCAACAATCATTCGGTATTCACAATTCATTTTCATATTCAATCTGTCGCCGAATTCTTCCATGTACATCAATCTGAACCGACAGTCCCTCTACTCTTCAGCCGGTGTTATCCAAGTGAACATCCCTGCCGCTACCGGTGACATGGGTGTTCTTGCCAACCACGTAGCCTCAGTTGAAGCTCTCCGAGCCGGTGTAGTAGAAGTCATTGAGGAGAACGGTCAAGCTGGAAAGAAGTGGTTTGGTGAGTCTTCAGAACTATCTGGGAAGGGAATACGAGAAACAGAAGGAGGGCGGACGCATGGGTGGTATGTCATGCGTCGGCCGAAGAAGGGTATACAAACGAGACTTGGTTTAGAGATGGAAGGGCTTCAAAGTGAAATCGGGAGAGTATATCGATATAATACCATTTTGCGGAGGAGGTTATGATGGACCGTAGAGGACAGGAACCATTAAGAAACAAGTCATCACTTTGGGTGGGAATTGCAACACATACGGAGGAGTCGTGGATTAGGGACACGGACCGAGGATATGGTGATAAGATTGCTAACTCCTTCGCTCGTCGCAGTCTCATCTGGTTTCGCTACCGTCCACGGAAACAACACTCTCACAATCAACGCTGTCGAGGCCTACCCTCTTGACAACTTCTCTCCAGAGGTTAGTAACAGTCTTTTTTGGTCTGCAACTATAATTTATCAGATATCTTCCAGATTCTCTGTCATGCCCCTATTTCATAGTTGCTCTTATCCTCTGACGGAACAATCCGTGCTGATTATATGGATTTTCACGAATAGAACATCCGATCTGGTCTTGCCGATGCCAACCGAGTCCTCTCATCTTCCGCTCCCGAATCAGAAAAAGCAGAAGCTAGAATCGAAGTTGAAGTGTTCGAAGGTCTCCAAGCTGCTCTTGCTAAATAATTTATCGCTTGTGTAGCTTAGAGTGTGATCAGGAAGGATAGACATCAAAAACATCATCATATGAGATGTGAAATTCTAAAGTATCGATCTTGGCAATGGAGGACGAAATACTACCATCATTTACAAGGAATTACTGACATAATCTCACAGTGACAATTGCTCGCATAAGTTTACAAGATAAAATTCCGTCAGGCCGATAGCTCATATCTACTCTTACCCTACCAAGCCGTTTTGTAGCGTAGGTTTTCGCTATTCATCAGTCTCATCGAAGTAACGAGAACTAGAGAAGCTTGAAGTTTGAGAAGGACTAAGTTCACTCCTTCCTTTATCCTGATCTTGTGAGAACCGTTTATCATATATAGTCTCACGTTTAGTCTCTTCAGCTTGTCGATTCGCTCCTATTGTACTGAGTGTGACTGTATGATCACTTCATCGTCATATTATCATCTTCCTCGTCTTCGGTATTCGACTCGTGTCGTGATCCGAATGAAGAAACTTCTATATTCACGTCTGATAAATCAAGATTGCCTGAGGGATAGTGGTCTTGAGTTAACCAAGTATTGATACGATCATTATACTTATTCGTGAATGATTTAATCGGTAGATAAGGGTCTCTTAAAGGTCTATAAATGTACAAGGTCGATCGAAAATCATAACTATTCAACTTTTTTGACAAATCGACCAGACCCGAGTGATCATAATGATCTGCATTATTGATCAAATCATTCTTAGTGAATCTGGAAGGTGTTTTGATCCTATTGCATTTCCATAGCATTGCTAAACCCGATCCGAACACCCCATCCGTAGCGAAGATACCTCTTGTTTTCGAACTATCATGTTCAAGAGTTGGATCTTCAATATCTTTCTCTGTCCAACCTAGACAGTCAAGTTGTTGACATTGATTAGGATTAAGAGTGTGTAAAGCGAATTGACCATCCCATGTATATTCACTATCCACTCTCATCATCCCCTTAGCCTCATGCTCGACGAGTTCCGATGGTCTATGTTCTGGTGGAAGATCCGATATGGGTGTAGTCAGAGATCTCTCTTGAATATTGTATGATATCTCCAGATATGATGCATCGTGATCGAGCTTGATTCGTTGATAGTCGGGAATTTGTAATCCTTGGCGTACTTTCAGGAAATCCTCTTGAGACATACTAGGTTGGCCAGCTTGGTCAGGGGTGTCAGGACGATATACAGTCCGTCGATAGAATGTGGGATCGCACCATTGGGTAGGAGGGAACCTTGATCGGTCAGCTGAATACGTGGATTTGGGATTAGGAGCAGACGCAAGAGCTCGTGATAACACTTCCAACCAGGTTGGATGAGACTGATTGACAGGAATGGACATTGCGGATAGGGGAGACAGCAAGATGACAATGCGAAGGGATAAAAGGCAAATGAATTCATACGCGATTCGGAAAGGGTTAAAAGTGGATAGGTAGACAGGCGAAGACTAACGTACAACGCTACGTGGTTGGATCTGAGTATGATCTGAAAACTTCTTGTACTGTGAATGGAGATATGAAGGGGAGATCAATATAGAAGTTCAGATTGTTCCATCGGTCCTTTGTGCATAGTATGACAACACCGCCCATAGGTCATGCTTGATCCATCACTCATTGTGCTGTGTTGCATATCAACGTATTGCTTTCCCAAGTCGTACACGATCTGGTGAGCTATAGACCATTCAACCAGTTCACGAAACACTCAGACTTCAACAATCTCTCCCTTCCTTCCGAAGTTGAACTCGCCATATTGTGAGTATCGTCAGGCTCAGAGATATCTCTCGAATAGTATCTTATCGTACCCAGATCATCCCTATAGAGATCCATCGGATATACGGCTCCTTAGGAATATACCGATCTTGTTCCACTTTGAGATCTTCTGAGCCTTTGAGTAACGTCGATAAATCACAATCGGTATTACAACTCTGATTGTCGTGATTTTGTTCTTGAATGAATGTACCCCAAGATTCTTGGCTTGGTAATCTGTCAGAAGTATATCTTGCACAATCTGGATTATCACAAGGAGGAGCGGACGAATGATATACCCATTTCTTATCCCATTTTAGAACCCTTATCACTTCGGACTCTCCTTCTCTTTCAGTCATTGCTGATAATATCTCCTCTTCAAGTATAAAAGTGATTCTACCCAATCCGATCTCTTCAAAATCATAATCGAAATCATCAGGTTTCCTAGGAAGGATCCCAAGTGCTTCAATACCCCTCTTTATGATTGCTTCAGATTGTGAACCGTCTGTGGTTTCCCTATGATGAGAGATGGTGACTAGTTCTCCCTGGGAGTTGGCATGTGGCTTGGTCCAGTTACTTGGATCCGACAAGAAAATTGACACAGGCATGGTGAGGGTACTATTGGATCGTTATTCCAAAAATGTCATCGATATATCCTGAGAACAACAAACGCAAAAGCCCGAACTTTCTTCGACAAATATCCAATGGTACCAACCCGAAACTTGATGCAATTAGTAATGAGGAACAAGGGGTTCGATTCGACCGCGATCATCGGGCTTACCAATTCGTGTACCCCGCATCTTTATGTCGTTACTCAATTACCACTGTAGGGGATAAAGCCTTCTTTGAATCACTTAGCTTCAATGAAAAGACGTCGACGATCGATAATACAATCGATCAAGTGCCAGCACACTATGGTTTGGCATAAGAATTTTCGAGAAATCACATAAGTTCAATACATTATGTTACTGTGTTCTACCTTGAAACCCTCTTCAGTCAAACTATTTTACTTTTCAGTACAGATCCTGATAAACTTCTCAAAGCTAGTCCTTTTCATTTTGCTATCTACCTCAAACCCATCTGTTCTCTCTTTCCAACTCTTCGTAAACCCTGGATTGCCCTAGGATATCCTCTGGAGTTATGCCTGGGGCCACTTTTGGTGTATGAGCTCTTCCCCCTTCCAGATCCAGTTTCCGGACTATAATATGTGTTAGGAGTACTTTCAGATTGAGGTGAGCCCCAGATGTGCCTACGCTATGCTCAAAACTACTTGGAGAAGAAGGTAGACTATCGCCTGAACGTCTTATGCGCAGTTCGCCCGATTGAGCATCAACTTCTCTCGGATTTGAAGCATAGTCTGCAGGGTTTACATAAGTATAGCCGCTATCCTTCACTGTGTAATTGTACGATTCAAATTTTGAGTTTGATTCTCGTTCAAATGGGCTGACAGTGAATAGATCATCTTGATCATTCCTAAGCCCAGAAGTAGGCGTACGAGGTATTGATCTAGATACAGCTCTCTTAGTAGGTCTATTTGAGATGTTCTTTTGTCTGACTCTTCTATCGATCCCATCTGTTTCTTCAGGACATACTTCTCTTCTGATCGATTCGTGAGCTACAGGAGAAGAAGAAATTTGCTGATCATCATCAACAAAATCAGCAAGATACCATTGCTGCCCTACTCTGTGGTGAGAGGGGGATGTTATTGAATATTCGATATCGTTCATTCTTTCTCCAAAACTCAATCCTTGTCCGGTCATTGGTCCATCCAAGCGGATAGATCTCTCTAATGGTTGTCGATTTTGGTCAATAGGATATTCAGGTAAAATCAAAGTACCATCTTCATCACATATAGCCATCCTTTCCAATTTTCCTTTCAATTCTAACAAGGATGTCTCTGGGTCTTGAATTACATCAACATCCTCCGTAGGGGATATTCCGTGATCGAAGTGGTATCTCAAATCAGGTCTACACCTACTCATACCTTCTATACCCTTCCTGCTCGCATTGGTAGGATCGGCCGATCCAGGACACAGGGAGTCGGTACATGACGGTAAGTGATATCGGCTCAGTACGCTATATAGAGAATAAGGGATATAATCACTTGCCAAATCTGGTCTGCGAATTATACTCGATACGATTCTCAACTGGCTGTCGGTTGGTTCCTCTAGATGATGATTTTGATTTATCTCTTGGAGACCTCTTTACTTTACTCATCAAATCGTATAAGGGACTACCACTGAAATTTCCTACGAATGGATCTGCGGGTATATCATACCATTTTGACCCAATATTGGGATTACAATAAACTCCTTCTGGATCACCTTGCGTTTGAGCAGTGGTTTGATTCGAATGACCAATACAGTCGTAACCACTACATGGAACCAGATGATACCCACCTTGGTCAGTCATATAGTATATCTTCGTTACGTCTAGTAACTCCGACCTGGTTCCTGTGGAGTCATCAGTAGTTGGACTTGTGCCTTTCATAGTGACCTCATGGACTGTATGAGAAGTAGGATATTGCATAATTTCATCCTCGTCTTCGCCATTGGGCAGGCCTGATGCCCAGAAATCGACGAGTTGCTGTCGAGTCGTGTTGGCCGTCTCATGGCTGTCGGCTTCAGGAGGCACTTTCTGCCTCACCATAATCTCGTGGCCTGCATTGTCACATAGGATGATCTGGGTGGAATAGACTTTTGAAGACATGTCGAGCAAGGCTGTGTTGGTGTCCATACGTATTTATCTTTCGGCAAGGTACGTTATCTGGGCAATTGAGCGAGCCCTTTTTGATGATTGGCAAGGTACAATGTCAAGGTATCTTCTGACTATCATCAGCCCTGGTGAAGATTGGGATAAAACTGATGGTGTTGTGTGGTATTCGAGTCCAATATACATTATAAGACTGCCGCAGTGGAGCAGACCAAGTAAAGTCCGACAAGACCCCAAATGACGACTTGACAAGTCAATGGAAGGGTGGCATTGGTGTGAGTGCCGTTCGACCGGGAGATGAGATGATTCGTGGAAAGCATCCTTTCTCTCCATATCATCAAACGTACTGTGAGAAAATTGAGATTACCCTCGATACGCCAGTCATCGGAAAATCACCAAATCGGATGGATTTTGTATATCCTTTGACGCCCATGACGACCGTATGAGACGGAACATTAGGAGTGTAAAGTTGCCTTTTTACCCGATACATACCTGATGCTACTGTATGAGGATCAAAACAAGCATTTGAGGGCTTTACCAACTAAACATGAAATAGCTGATTTATCCATATTCCTCCTTCACTCGAATGCCTTGGGCTATGGCTATGGAGTAATTTTCGCACGACAAAGGTTTATGACCTTTTCTCAAAAGCCTTCTTCATTCTCTTCTTCGTACTCTGACTTAATTGTCTTTCTTCAGCTTCTGCGACCGAAGCAACTACGGAAGGCAAATTATCCAAATACTTCTTCGCCAGTTCACCTTTCCTTCTAGCTTGAGCGTCCAAGAACAATCGATGTTGGTCGGATGTGATATCTCCAAACAGATCTACCGGCGGATCAACTTGCCTTTCTAAACTTTGGTTCGGGGGGTCCTCAAAATCGGGTTTACCTAAATCACCATTATTGGTCTTTTCCAGCAATTTCACTATATCTAGTGATTCCCCCGAAGGAATCACATGAGGATGCGAAGGAGTCTCACAAGTGAGGAAAACCTCTTTCCTCAATACATGATCTATATCTACCGCCGAGAAGAACGCTATTCCCTGAGGCATATCATCCAATCCTAAATTATAACAGAACAAAGCTCTAGTCCATATATTGGCAATTTGCAAAGCCATCGATAATCTATATTTATCTTCTTCTTTAGCCAGATATCTGACTTCGTCATGAACCGATATCAAATATCTTGCTTGAATGTTGTACTTTGCAATTAAGTATTCCATAGAAACTATCAGCAAGTGTAGGTAATCTACACCTGACGACTGGACTACCCAGTTTACTCTTGAAGGCAGATACGATGATCCTTCTTCCAAATATGATTTCCTAAGAGCTTTGGTAATTCCACATCCTAACGCTGGAGTCGTAGGTCTATCGGATAAAGCAATAGCTTCCAATGTGTTGAACAGATAGCTTTCTGATCCGCCATGCCATATTGAAGGGATAGCCGCAGGAGCAAGATTCTTACTTCGGGTGGTTTTAGATCCTTTAGTAGCTTTGTATAGATTATCTGCTAATTTACCAGCAGATTCCTTAGTCAATTTCGAATCACCTTGAAGTAGTAATTGAACAGCGTGTTTTTTACCTGCACCGTATATTCGAGAATAGTTGAATACTTTCGCGGCATCTCGTGAGATACCTAAGATCGAAGCGGTCTTGGAATGCAGGTCGGTCCCAGCAGATTTGGTTCCTTCTAAAGTCATCCATCCTATTGCCGTCGAACCATGAATACCAAATTGCGAATCTCCCATCACACTTGATATCCACAATTCCTCCGAATCAACATCCGCACCCACAATAGCATATCCAGGTGGAGCTCTGACCATGGCTTTGAGCTCGGATCCTACTCGATTCTTCTTAGCGTTAGATGCTGTCAACCAAGTTCCCTCTACTGCTCGACGAGTCACAGTTCCCATAGTGATCACTTGAGGTAAAATCATTCCCAAATTCGGTTCACGATATACGACCATCTGATCCATTATCCTTTCCCTTGAACTGATCCAATAACTGCAAAAGGCATTCATATTGGTAGCGTCCGTAGCAGCTTTGGCGGCTACGTCATCCCCTGATTCAGCAGCGGCAGAAGCGAGTTCACCGGATTCGATTGATTTGACAAAGTGTTTAGAAAGTGGATTACCAACGTTCTTCCCTTCACCATCTTTGTGAGGAAGTCGGAAATAGTAGTGGTCTTTATCTTCAGCATATACAGCATCAGGTCCAGTCTTGTCAAACTTCACTCGACCACCTCTAGCTTGTAGGGCATCTGCAGATTCAGTCTCAATGATAGTCCGAGGGACACGGTAGAGCCATCGATGGGTTCGACTGTGTATGAGCGGGTATCCCTGCCACTGAAGACGCAAAAGTAGGGGAGCAACGGTCTTCTTGAATGTCAGATCCAGCTCTCCAGCTGGTATGCGCGAAGGAGGACCGGACAGATCCCAATACCATTTGGGCCATGTATCGAGATTACCTTTCGAAGATTTTGCTTTCTTCGTAGGCGTAGAGCTAGTGGAAGCTACAGATGAGGCTGGAGAAGGCGGAGGAATGATTTCTGGGCTAGTCGTGGCGGTCGGCGAAGTATCTGTGCATCTGATATCAGCTTGGTTGTCTTTCATCAATGAATGGATGTCTCAAGTATGCTCACCTTGTGGAACAGAATTCCAGTCCAGCTGCTGAGCCCAAGGACCCTGCTTTCCCATTCGTTCGAGCTCTTCAGCGCATTTCCACAGGTCCTCCTTCACAACTTCTAATTTCGTCTGAGCCAATCGGGGCAGCAAATTACCATAAGAACTGGTTAGTTCTCCTTTCTTCAACAAAGACCTTATTCCTGGTCCTACAAGTTTAATTTTTCTAGGTTCTTCTGGCTTTCCGATCTTGAAGAATGAATAATCCTCTTCGAGTTCTTCTAGGCGTTTGTCCTTCTTTGAATGTAGTGCTACAGGGAAACCGTGATCGTCGATATATTCTCCTGAGGACGCATGAGGGACCATGAAACACCAATAGTGATCTGCGAGATAGGCTACCGGATGACCTTTGTAGGACAGTCGAAGGAAGAGAGGTAGGAAATATCGTTGAGTATGGGCGGATATTATGTATGATGGATCTTTGGAAAGATCGGAGAACCATTTGGGTTTAGAAGGAATCTCAACTGGCGGAACAGTAGAGGTAGCCTCCGTAGCAAGTTCAGTAGAGCTTGACGCATCGGTAGTAACAGCTGCAGGCTGATCATTCGTTTCTTCGATGCCATCCTCCCATCTTGCGGTCTTAGGCGACCAATCCAATTGTGCCGACCAAGGATCGCCCTCCTTCTTACCTTCCTTCCTCAACTTCTCGGCCAAAACTCTTAAAGCCTTCTTGACACCTTCATCCATCTTCTTATACGTACTCTCAGCATTCTTCAAGTATTCTTCCCAATTTTCATCTACAGGCAAGAACGAATTCCCCATCGATAACACCCCCGAAAAACTTGCAGGGTGAGAACATGATTCCAAAAACAAGGGTAATACTTTCTTGTACACATCATGAGTAATTTTCACATCTCCTCCGCAATATGTCAACAAATCTTCTAATTCTGATCTGAGTTGAGAAGCATGTTTGATAGTTTCATCTGCGAATCGGTTCCTAGCCGATTTATCCACTGGTATTCCACAATGAAGATTCGCTACTTCCGCTAAAGAGTTGACCGAAGTGACATCTTGCCATGTATTCTGACTTGACTCCATACTTTCTCCATCAGATGTATCGGTCAATTCCTGAATACCTTGCAGAAATTCCGGATCACCATTCTCCTCCGCGATCTCCATCAACGCATCCTTCGATTCTTGATCTCTTAACATTTTGTCTTTTTTGTTCTTCCGATGAGCCATCCATGCTGGTCTTTGAACAGAGGTTATACCCCTCGTAGCGACGTGTAGAGAAAGTGTATCTAACCATCTTGTAGATGTCCTTTCTAATGAGTATTCCTCTTTCACTCTCGCACGATCGTACCCCACATTATGTCCGATCACCACTCTGGCCTTAGACCCTTTGAAGAGCGGTATCAAGTCGTGTGGATGATGTTGGGGAACTCTTGTTTCCCAAGGTTCTGGTGGGTCTGGTGTAGTCGGAGGGGGATCTTCGAAAATTGTAGGTGATAACCAAGAGTACCATGCATTGGGTGTTACAGCTGTAGCCATCACGGGGAATGGCGACAGCTTGTACAGTGTTTCCACGTCATAGGACACCATCGTTTCTTCACCGAGATCCTCGACAGCTTCCATCCGTCCATCCGGATGGTACTTCGTCCACCCTGCTTCACTCATCTCCCACTTCTTAGGCATTACAGGTATTTCCGAGCTCATGAAATTTTTCGCCATGGATAAGTACGGTTCGGCGGTATGTTGACCTAGATTATAGAAATGATCTCGGATATTGTGACCTTGTATCGGAGGCATATCGAAATTGATTTCTGGTAAGACTGCTGCGCCATCGGGTGAGAGACCATTGGCCTTGAGATGACTTAAAGATATATCCAGTAGCGATGGAGGAGGTTTAGTAAGTGATTTGCCGGGGAAGATTTGAGAGTGAAGTGAAGGTGAGAGCATTTGTACGCCAACGGGGTTTCGTCGTAATCCTATGGGACATAACATCAGTATATAATCAGGTCTGTACATATGCCGGATGGAGTACTCACCATTGCTAGGTGAAGGGACATCAGCCTGATTTGATCCTGCTTCGTTCTGATCTATAGCTTTCTCTTTGCCTTTCCTACTTGGTATCGACGGCTGAGGTCGATCGTTCTCACTCAGTTTCGAAGATGACGCCTCTACTACAGTGGTAGTCGATTCCTGAGGTCGAGGACCAAACGACTTGCGATGCAGAAGACTGGGAAGATTTGAGTTTCTGAACGGTTTAGCTACAGGTTGAATAGCCTGATTAGCTCACTTCGTCGACTGTCGTGTGATATCGTATACGTGTACGAACCGGTTTCAGCTTCCAGTTTCTTCCGTTTCTGCATTTCCTGGGCCTCCAAGAAATCGTTATAATCTGGTCGTCCTCTCCCACCGTAGTCCGAGAGGGCCAACTCGTCCTCTGGGTCTTGGATTCGACTTGATCGACTGATCGATCGTGCATAGGGAAACAAGTTGGGTCGACATCGGATTTGACTGGGACGCGTTAGTCTTGCGACGTCGATAGCTTTCAGCATCTCACACCGTCACACCTCTCCGAAAGGCCCTTGAGCAGCGCCTGAGCAGGATAGGATGCGGACAAAGCTATAAACACGAAATGAGAATGGAGTGCAAAGAGGTAAAGATAGTCAGATGTATTGAGATGGACTCGGTCAAATAGTCAAATTGCGGGGAAAATGTATCAAAATATCCAAGTTTCAATTTCCGGGTAAACTTGTTTGTTCAACGTCATCGATCGTCTTCTGTTTCCTTCTTGTTCATCTTGTTCATCTTGTTCTTCTTTCTCTTCCTCATTCCCTACGAAACTCACCTCTCTCATCCAGATAAATTGCTGGACTACTGCTGAACAGCAGAGATATTGGCGAGATGGGTCTATTCTCGATATTCAGAAAGGTATATTCCATTTCTATGCGTACACTCGTCGCCTTCCTAATAGCTGACACATATCTTCATCTCTCCCACAGTCCTCTCCACCAGACTATGAAACCCTCCTCGCCCGTCTAGCGACAGATATAAACGAAGCCAAGACCCACCTCTCCGAGATCCGTCTTCGAGAGCGAAGGTTCTCACTCCTGATCAACCTCTACGGTATCGCACTATGGGCCGTTTGGGTGGGATTATGGTGGGTTCACGGATTACCCTTGGGATTGATCGGGTTGAGCCATCATGATACGGAAGGAAGAATCATTGGCGCAGCAGGTATTGCTCTAGGACCCATATTGTAAGCTCCCCTTATCATCGTCATCTCTAGAGGTATAGCTTACATGGTACGCTCGGGCAGTATCTGGGGTTTGAACAGGTTCATACATATTTGGTTCACTAGACAACGTAAACATGAGGGTGAGTTGTCTTCTATGTAAAGAGCGGTATACCCCTAAGCTAGGCTAGATATAGGTGAAATACTGATATACCTGTATACATTCACGTAGAGACCCAACTTCGATCATTGTTAACAAAACAGCGCTCACACCTTGAAGAGATCAAGAAAGCGACTAATTACGATTCGACCCGTAAATTGATTGAGAGGTATGACGATCCCTCTGGTGCCGTTAATGGCAGCCCACAGACCCCTCAGAGACGAATGCCCGAGTCACCCTCTCCTGTTGGACATGGTCAGAGTCAACCTGGAAGTATAGGTAAAGGGAGACCTGACTGTAGTAGCCCGAATGGAACACCTAGAGCACCGGGACATTTGGTCGGTGTGGGAGGGACACCAAGAGCTGGACGTGAGTTGTTTGATCATCCTTTGCAACCAGGACGGACCTGTACTCTTCCTTGTCTTCGTTCAGACATAGGGAGAATTTACAAGCTTATATACTGACATTTGTGACTCTGTACCTTCATAGCCAACCTATCCCCCATACCCATTCCTCAAGGTCTGACACCCGACCAGGCAGCAGCTTTATCCATGCAGATGCAAGCTATACAGCCTGTCTTACCAGTGCCCGAAAAGAGATGGTACGATAGAATAGCTGATACGATATTAGGGGAAGATCCTTGTGAGTGGAGATTTCTTTTCAACCATTCAGATGTGCATGCTCAACCCTGTCTCTTGGCTTGTGTTGCCGAAATACACGATATGCATCACTGGTTACTGATCGTCTCATTCCCCTTCATAGCCCATGCTGCTCAGAGCAAGTACGCTTTGGTGTGCGGAGAATGTTTCAGACATAATGGGTTGGTAGGGAGTCAATACGAGTGGGAGAGAATGCGTAAGTGACGATTCTTTCATCTTGCTTTGATCTCTGCCGACCAAGCTAATCACCATAATCAGAATGGATCTGTCCAAGATGTAATCACCTCAACCCGCCTCCAATCTCTCGTAACCCCTCATCCTCTGTTGTACCACCAGAACCAATGACAAACATCACACCTTCTAAACCTATCTCGTCGGTTCCCCAGCATAGATCTTCACCTAGGAGGAACAGATTGAATGGGAATGGCGAGAAAGTAACACCGAGATCGTCAAGATTGGGTAAAGAGGTTTTCTCAGCTAGTAGCTCGAGTGATGAGGATGTACCGAGAGATAAGGCGAAGGTCGTAGAGGAAGAAGGAATGGACGTTGATGAGAGTTGAGGGTTATATGGATAGGTGTGTGGGACGTAAGTGACGTTACAAGTGATGTTGAGAATCGTTGGTATGCATTCCTTCATTTCATCTAATCATAATCATCATCTCCGGTTAGATCGTAAGATGTCCATTATTGGTATTCCAGCACATCGTAAGGTCATTAATATACATTATACAACAGTCCAGATTGCTTTTCGGTCCCATCACTTCCTCCCCTTGACGTGTCAAGAAATCATCTGGCATTATTGGCTTGTCCTTTTCAGCCGAAAAACTTCAGTTTACTCCCCTTCGATGTCACTTTCATCTTCCTCCTCGATCATCTCAATCTTGTTTTTACGTTCATCCTCAGCTCTCTGGGCGTTATGTCTCTCAATCAACCAATCCACACATGAATCCTCTGACCAAAAATCGATCTTTACATCGGTCGTATTCCAGCCCTTCTTCTCCATCTCTTCAATCACTCTCTTTCGCAGTCCCCTAAGTTTGTCCGAAGGGTCGAACCGAACTTTCCAATATTCCATTTCTTCCCGATCGATCTCATCGGTATCCTGCGAGTGGGTAGAGTAGTATTCTAATCCTGAATGGAACTTTACCATCCCTTCTTCTTGATCATAATCACTACAATCGATAGTATTCTCCGTCCTCTCTTTCTCTTTTCTACCGATCTTGAAACCTTCTTTCAACTGATCTTTCAAATCTTCATAACCCACTTCATAATCTTTCCATTGCCATTCGCCTCCTCCCACCCTCTCAAAATTCCATACATTTATTTGTCGGATATTCGTCTGTCTGCCTAAGACTTGAAACATGACAGGTAGTTGAATACCTACATGTGGTGAATATCTTATACAACCCATTTGATCACAGTAATTACAATTCTTCATTATCCTTACTCCTCCTGCATCTCCTCCTCGACCAAACCAATGTCCAAAACCTTTAAAGGAAGCTTCGTACGAATCGATCCTATATTTATGACTTTCATCCCACCAAATTAAATCTAGTTGCTTGACTGACGGTGGTAGATGATGCAACGATCTGAACCATAGACTCGAATAATCATGTTCTTCCTCTCGTTGAGATCCTCCATCTCCATTTGAATCATCTTGATAAAGTGATTTTCGATATTTTGACATTCCCTCACCTCTATAAAAAGGTAATTCACATGGTCTTAACTTTAACACCACCCTCTCCAATTTATCAAATTTCATGATCGATCTAAAGTCCAATTCCCGAACTATCACCTTGTGTGCGTTGACACATACTTTCATAATGAATTGACATTTCTCATTTGAGCAGATTCTTTCCCTATCTTCATCAGAAGTCGTGATGTTGGTAGGTCTTTTACCTTTTGCTAGGTGAAGTATCTCAAGATTGGGTAGAGGCTCGATATATTGTTTAACGAATGGACAATCATTGATCTCGTGAATGTAAACATCGACCCTTTTTATGTACTTCAATAGAGAGTTCTTGTTTATCTCGTTGGATGGGTCGGTCTGGTTGAAGCTGGGTTTCTGGTCTAACGTGAGATTATCAAGTCTCCTGGAGCCGGCAAATATATTTCGGCCACCAGGAGCGATCGTGAGAGTATGATACAGGTGAGGGACAGATGCGTGGAAGAAGGTCTTGGATACCTGAAGTACGTTGAATAGGGTTGACTGAGGGAGGAAAGAGAATATATGAGAAAGAATGTCGGATGTGTCGGCCAGGCGGGACGACGCGGAGGAGGGAGTTGGATATGTCATGGCGAGCGACATGGCCTGAGGGTGATGAAGGTGATGAGGGTGATGGATGGTGTATGAATGAGATGATGGTGAATGAATGTATAGTGGGAAAGCTGAAGAGTGAGGGCTGTGCTGTGTTGTATCTGTACAGATGCGATGACATCAAAGTGGCGTAAGCTTGGATCAACTCGTGGTTATCAGATTCATGTCCTATATTTCATTCATTAGCATACATATATATATATATATAATTCCTCGACATGCATACCATCCCCCACGAATCATCTCCTCACTGTACCCTGTGTCGTGGAGCCATGTTCATATCTCCTCCTGGACGGATACCCACATACCCAGGTACCCGTATGCATCGCAGTCCGCTCCTCCTTCCTTCTCTTGGCGCGGTCCAGCTCTTGTTCCAATTCCTTCTCACCATAAAATTCCAAATCTGGTTTCTTCCATTCACTGAGCTTCTCCGAAATCAGACTATCCATCTCTTCCCGGAGTTCTAAGACCTTTTGAGAAGGGTACAAGCGGTTTTTCCAGTATTCTTCTTCTACTGGATCGTACTCCACACCGGCAAAAATTGATGGATAGTATTCGTCAATTGATCGATATCTGATTCTGATATCACCCTTATCCGAATGGCTTGTACCTTCGAAATTCGACGGGTCTTTTGATTGTCCCTTCCTAGCTTCCATCAGAGCTTTCTCCATATCATCCTTCACCTTATCAATCTCCAAATGATTCCTGTTCTCTACGGGAATTGCCATTTGAGCGGTTTTGTCAAAATTGACAAATTCGATATCCTTCAATCCCCCTTGTTTACCAAGCAACTTCATCAGATGAACTAGTCTTTCTCTCAGTTTCTTCGATCGTCTTCGTTCTTCCTCCGTATCTCGATCTGTCAATTGGGCGGACACTCTCCGATAGTCTGATTCCGCGAGATAATCAGAATATCTAAGACTACGATAACCTACTTTCGAGTTCACTTCCAGAGGTCCACACTCAATACAATTTTTATATAACCTTTTATGAGGTGGCCCCCTCCTACAATGTCCCGAATACTCTTCCGCATATTTCCAATCAATTCTAAAATTATGCTTTTCATCCCACCAGACTACCTTTAAACTCTTCACCGTCGGGGGAAGTACGATTTGATCTAGATTGGAATTCTTCACATCTTGTTCATCGATATGACAGTAGCGATAGCTGTATCCATATTGCGATCTAAGTTCGGAGAATGGAACGAAAGGTCTTAAATCGGGTATTTGACAAGGTCTGACCCTAACTATAACCTCTTCCAACCTATCCATATCCTTTAAGGGTCCAAAATCAAGTTGTCGAATCATCACACATTTCGTTTGTGTGCATACCCCAGAGACGAAAGGGCATGAAAGGGGATTACAAAATTTGTTTTTCCATATGCCCCCTTCCCATTCTGGATATTCATTTTTCTGTTGTCCTCCTGCCAAGTGCAATACCCTCAAGTTAGGTAAAGCAGTGAGGATCTTTCGACGATTTGGACATTCTTCTTCTTTATGGATATATAAGTCAATTCGATCGGTGAGAGATAAGAGGAATGGCTTGGTATATTCCTCAGACAGATGCTGGGTAAAAGGTGACATCTCGACGAAAGGATTGAATCTCGATTTGGAGATGCTGACCTTGGTGCTTCGTTTTAGATCTGTTTCAATCACCATATCGTCTTCATCGGAACTAGAATCGGAATCGTCTTCGCCTGCTTTCTGTTTCGGCAGTATCTTGTCTTGCTGATCGGGTGGATTGATGATAATCCGCCTGTAGAGAATTTTCGCTGTGATACCGTAAAAGAATCGATTGGTCAATAGAGTGGCGAATAGTGAGTCCCTGGGTAAGAAGGATATGACATGTTGGAGGATATCGGAAGTGTAGGCGACACGCTGAGAGGCGAGGGTCATTCTGTATGGATTGAGAGGATAAGCCATGATGATGGCAAGGTTGTTTATACGTTCATGGATTTCAACACAATTATCGATTGTGGAAGTAGTGGAACAGTAGAGAAGGAAACCTATTCTCGAATACTGTCCATATCTACACCTTTATTCAGTTCGAGTTATACACAAATGAAACGACGAGACAACCTGATTCCTGACTACGTGCTATAGCGAGTATGTACGTACGTACGTAGGGAAGCTCTAGACTCGATCTTGATGATCTCATCGATCGCCACCAAGACAAAGCAAAGTGAATGAGGAAGCAGTCACAAGTCACATGCAATACATATAGATATGGATGGAATGTACAGTAGGTAATCATGTGGATACAGTATATATTGGATCAAAAAGGCATTCTCTATAGAATTATCTCAGTCGATATCCTCTCGAAATGTATTTCACAAAATCAAATGAAAATACTACTAACGAGATCTGCTATTGGCTTCAACCTCCCTTCTTTTATGGCAATCTTCCATCTCACCTTGCAGATCTGATACACTCAGAAATTCTAGATCATCGGGTTCGATTGAGTTATACTTATCTTGGGAAAGTTCGTATCGGTAATTCACGAGTCGGGGTGAAGGTGAAAGACGGCATTTCCAATATTCCTCTTCGTCTTCATCTATTTCTCGCCTATTTGACGGGTCGAAGTAATAGTCTGACGCCGAGATATATTGGACCTTGAAACTTCTGTCTTGAACGGTAGTATCCAGGTCCAGGTCCATGTCATCGTTGGTCGAGGTGTATGAGTGATCGACTGGTCGAGTGTGAACATCAATATTATTCGGATACGTGATCAGAATATCCATCTTACCTTTATCTGATTCACCATCTATGAAAGCTTTGGCCATTTTCGTCCTCAGATCATCCACTTCCACATCTTCACCTTGACGTTTCCTGCTAATCAAAGCCATTTCACCAGTCTTATCAATATTGATAATATCCACCGTTCTCACACTCGTACATGCTTTGATCATTTCCATCAACTCCATTAAGTTTTCTTTGAGAAATCTCGGTGCAAGTCGTGTATATCCTTCAAAATAACGATGACGACCCAGCACTTGAACTGGGTCGCAATTCACACATCTCTTGTGTCTCCTCATTCCATGTTTGGTCGTACCACGTCGGTAATCCATATATTGAGAAGGTTTATCTTCCAGCCAATCCACTTTAAATGAATGCTTTCGTCCCACCATACTATCTTCAAATGTCTCACACTAGACGGTAAGGATGATATAAGTGTGGTATCAAATGGATTATCTATCGAGCGAGGTAATTGACATGGACGTATCTTCAATATCACTTGCTGTAAATCATCCATCCTCTTCAAAGGTCTAAAATCCAATTGTCTAATAATGACTTTCTCAGTAAACATGCATTGTTTCAATACGAATGGACAAGTGGACTGATCACAATAACGATCTTCCTCTTTATCGACGGACTGTTGGTGTCCACCTACTAAATGTAATATCTTCAAATTAGGTAATGGTAATGGATTCTTGTACAGTGGATTATTGTTATACCGTGTGTTGTTGACTGTATAAGGACATTGAGATTGTCTGTGAACGTATAAATCGACTCTTTTGATCAAATTTACCAAATTGTTCTTGGTCCATCGATTAGCGATTATCTTCTTCTTAAGGTGGTGCGGATATCGATATAACGGGTTTTGCGGGCCTCTTATGGCTTTGATCGTAATAGTTTGGTACAATATCGGAGTGGATGCTTCGAAGAACGTCTTACTTGTCAATAAGGTGGCAAAGAGAGATGGGTTGTCTAGATATGAGAGAATCTTGGTGAGGATGTCGGTTACTGCGAATGCTCGTTGAGTTGCAGATGTGGAGGAATCCATTGTTGATGCCCTACCATACAATGTAGTGGATCAGTGTGATAGTATTTTGTAGAGTGATGGGTATTTTGATTGTTAGAAGTAAGAAAGGAATCAGAAAACAACGACGATGGAAAGACTGTTCATATATCATTTTGCCACTCGGGTCCGCATGAAAACAATGTTGGTAGTACGTACAATTCATATTGATGACGAATTTGAAACAAGGTTACTTTCTATGAGATACTTTTACATCTTTTCGAGTGGCAGGGTGTGGTTGATCATGATGTATGATATCTCGTCGTGTATGTGTCTATGGTACAGTATCCGCTGTAGCCTCGATGAACCGGTCCGACTTGTCCATGATGCTCGTTTCCGATACATCTTCCTCGATAGCGACGCCATACGGCCGGACCGCCTCAACAGTATGTCCTTCCTTTGGTTTGGCTCGGATATTGTCTGCTCACTCACAGTGAGAGAGGTACATCTCGGAGGCTCTTGTAATGCCCCTGAGAAAGAGTTTACTTCGTTTATGTATAACCTCAGCGGGCTAGCGCTACCATCGCGAACACCTCGCCTGCCATGTCCATCTCCACCTGTACCGAGATTGCAAGGAAAGAAGAAAAAAATCAAGATGATTCGTTGATATCGTACACACGTGCACGCGACCAAGTTTCAGACCCACCCACCCGAACAGTAGATTAGTGCAGGAATGAATGGAATCATGCTGAGAGAAATAAGACACCGCACATCAGCTAATTACCCAAACAGGCAATTGACTTTCCATTACAGCATGCAGTCACTGGCAACCCATGAGGGAGTACGTACAGTAGTAGTAAAACCATGGCCATGAACCCAAAAATAAAACTTATCTTAGCCCATATAGCCAGATGTTCTTATATGCATGCACATCTTCAACACACTTCATTCACGGATGAACCTGAACCTGCAACACCAATATCAGTGACATACAAAGCGCTAGCGCAACAGCAACAGCAACAGACTGTGTAGGGAAAGGGAATCATCGATTTACATTTCCTACGGAGTACCATCCAACTCACACACGTTCGTCAAGATCAAACACCTCATTACCCTAGGTCCGTCTCAATCTAATCAGGCATATTTCACTTTACTGGAAATATCAACATCATCGAAATTTTGGATCATACGACCAGTAAAGCAACGGATTTGGAGCTCTGACTTGAAACACAAAGGCAACAACCACTATCATCGCCATCAACAACAATACACGGTGGACCATCAGTTGAGCTCAGCTCGGTGCTTCGTCGATTCCCTTTCTTGCCCACCCTGCTATCGCCTCCATCCGGCCTGGTCGGACAATTTGGAGAAGGCCGAAGATGTCGACATCAGCTACTACCTCAAATGCGACTTCACCTTCAAACAATGCAGCTGGGGTAGGACAGGACCAAGAAGCGTTATTCTCTTTGGATTTCCTAGCTTTAGCAGGATTAGATTCTGGCATGTCGAATAATAACGATATTACTTCACCTAAAAATCTAAATCAGCAGCAACAGCAGATACATGGTGATAGCCAGAGTCAGAAAGATGTCCCGGATCACAATCATTCTCAATATCTTCGACAGCAATTGCACCATTGGGAAAACAGTCATGCCGGACCGTCATCCACCTCGCATAATAGTTCAACAACCGTAACTAGGAATCCAAGTACAGATGTTGCGGATGGACTAAATTCTAGGAGTAGAAATGGGATGCGATCAGATACAGAGAATGCCATGGACCTGGACCAACCTGATATAGATCATATGACACAGCAGGAGGGGTATAATCTAGGTGGTGATAGACAAGATTACGACGCTGCTCAGGCTGCTTTGCTTCAACAGCAGGTAAGATATTCTCCTTTTCCTTCGTCAGATGTTCATTCTTTCGCTTATCAAGGCTTTTAGCTACAATCGATACATATGCAGTCTCCTTTAGGCTTCGACATAAATAATCCTCAATTCCCCCTCGCTCAGATGTTTCTTGCTTCTCCCGCATCGCAGGTCACCCAACTACAGCAGTATATACAGAATGAAAATGGGAATCAGGATGGACAGAAGTTGAGACATAGAGGGAGTGTAGATAAGAGCTGGGCAAATGGCCTCGGAGGCATGCCGACTCCCGGTAAGTCATTGAGGATCATCTTTGTGTACACCCGGTCCACAACTAATATCATGTCTGGTGTGCTATCAGGACCGAGTGGAGAGTTGATACCGCAGAACCGACAGGAAGCCATGTCTCCTATCCATCTGGAGATGCTTGCTCGTGCTCAATCGGAATTTGGAGGCGATGTAAGTGAATCCAACATACATCACGATGGAGACCAATCGAAATATGACCGTCATTGACCGTCTCATCTTTCTAGCCCAACATGTTACCCCTCCTTTCACCCGCGCTCTCTCAATCCACATCCAACTCCTTCAACTCACCTTCCACCCAAATTGCATTCAACTCTCAGCCGCCTTCTGGCCAGCTTCAGTCGAACGGAGCCAACCGATCTCCCTTGGAACAGCTGCAAGAACAACAAAGACAATTTCAAGAACAGCTCGCTATGCTTCAACAGCGGCAGTTGGAAATGCAAGCTACAGCCGCTGCTGTCGTAGCGGCATCCAATAGTTCTCCGTTCATAGGGTCTAATCCTCCTTCAGCAGGTCCTTCAAGAGGCGTATCGACTCCAGGCGCAGGGGTGACACCTAACTCGGGCTTTTTCTCACCTCTTACATCGCCCGCTCTCGAAGCCACCCATCGAATGTCACAACAGCACATGCACCGACAGCATTTCTCTCCTGCCTTTAATGCTCAACAATCTCGTACTCCCCATCCCCTTAGCGCACTCTCTTCGCCAGCCTTGAATCCTGTCGGATCCAGCGGGGGTGCACAGCAAACCCTCTCTCCAGCTCTGGGACCTCAGACAGGTGCCGATCTGAGTGATCCGGACTATCTTCGCGCTCTCGTAGGAATACTTGACGGTGATCCGCAAAATATCGGTCAATCAGCCCAGCCAAATTATCAATCACCTTCGATGGGTAGTTCGTCCAGTGCAGGTCATTCGACAATATTGGCTTCACCAGCTTTGATACCTACCAATTCAGGTGCGGGACCGCACAGACATTCGTTACCGGCCAAATCTAGACCCAGCCCAATGTTGAAACCTACCAACCATAGATCCCATCAAAGAGTACCTTCCGGAACGACCATGAATGGAAATGGAACCTTTTCAGTACCTACTTCACCTGCTGTACAGAAATTCCTTCCGAACCCACCACCGAATATGATCAATATGGGATATCTCCCTCCATCCGCTATCGAGCATCGCAACCTCGCACCAAGCGGTGCATCGATGTCATCAGCTTCAACTCCTTCTCCTGTCGATCTAAGCCATATGATGCCTCCCCCACCTGTGCCCACCAGTGGAAGTACAAAAGGTAGAAAAGGTGTAGCTCCGATGACTCCTGCAAGTCTGATGAATCTCGCTTCTGCCCCTCGCATCGCGAACAACGATATCAGTCTGGATGAGCACTGTGGTCATGGTGCAGTCGCTCCTCCTCCACCCCCTCCCAAGAGAGGTTCGTCTGGTACATCCAGTCGAATAACGCGGAAGCAGAATGGCACTAATGGTAATACCGCTGGAGGAGCAGGAAATAGAAAGACAGCTGGAAAACTGGTTTCTGTAGGTGGTGGAAAGAGGGCGTTGGCAATTCGACCTCAGAGCGCAGCTTCTTCCAAAGCAGGTGAGTATATCTCGTACCAGGTTTAGTGAATTGTCATTGATTGATATCTTTCCGTATATGCTATGATACTGTAGCGGCCAAACCACCTCCACCCCCTTCAGAACCAGAGAACCGCAAGACATCTCATAAAGCCGCTGAGCAAAAACGACGAGATTCCCTAAAAGCTGGATTCGACGAGTTGAGATTGTTATTACCTCCTATCAATGTCGAGGCTTTAGATCCCGAATCCGGTGAACCTATACCTGGATCTTCCGCACCTCGATTACTACCCAAGAGTAGTCTGGTACCGGATGATAATCCCAATAGGGGTGTATCGAAAGTTGCATTGTTACGATTTGGAAACGAGTATATAGAGAAGTTGAAAGAAAGGGTTGAAAGACGGGACGATTACATCGAGAGATTGAGAGAGGAAGTTAGAAGATTGAGAATTGCAAGTGATGACCTGAGAGAGGATGATGAAGGAGAAGGGGAAGGAGAGGGAGATATATTGGAATTTGATTGGCGAGAAGGTGAAGAAGATGAATTTGATCCTCCGCCTAACCCACTAGATGAAGATATCTTATTGGATGAAATTGGAGAACCTCTTGAAGAAGGGGATGACGATGAGATGGGGCACGGCGATGGAGACGATGATGAGATGATAGAAGATAAGAAGAAGACTATCAAGCAGAATGGGAATAGAAGATCGAAATCGTTTTCGACGTCCGGTGGAACCGGCACCAACAACCCGACGAAAAGTCCTGCGTTGAAAGCTATCAATTCCAAACGCCCCAGTATAACAAGAGGGTCTAGTAGTACCGCGACTGTTACCGTTAAGAAGTAACGATGATGCAGGAATTGGTTGCAGATGCGGTCGATGGACATTTTCTGAGAAACGCGAATGGACAGAAAACATGAGTACTGTATTTCCAGTGGACAGAATAGTCCAAATATCATATGAACATGTTGTCATACTATCAATACTCGTAATATGCGAGAACATGCAGATGTGGCACCTGCGGTGAACAGTCGCACTCGATGTACGCGAGGTCACAGCTGAGTAGAGTATGTTGAGCTCAATTGATGATCGTACAATGAATAAGTTGTATAAAAATGTTAACAAAGCCCAGATATATCGTTTACTTCAGTCTGATAAGCCTTACATCATTTTGGTTGAGGCTGTGGGAAGCGGTGCAATGCATCACAAGTGCTTTGGGCGGAAGGTGCATCAGAAGTGTTCATGATGGACATATGATTGTGTAGATAGCATAAATGGAAACGTTTTTCTGACATTGGACATGATACGGTATGATGCTGTGAATAAGAGGATGATCCAAACATTGGACGGGAAACCCCTTTATATTTATATACCTTTTTCTAAAGCGTCTTCGTCACCTCAAACGACTGCGATAGGGGGGCATCTATTCTCGATGTACCGCATCAAGGTATCATATGCATTGACTTCTCATCTTACTTTCAGCTTATCTCCAAACTACATCATATTGATATCAAGCTACAAAACTATACTTTTCACTTTTCACGTTCACTTGTCAAATTCACTTAAGCTCTGTTCTCGTTACCGAGATCGACACAAGCTTCCTTAACTCGCTCAACCATGGTCTTCTCACCTTCTCTAACCCAGACTCGGGGGTCGTATTGCTTCTTGTTGGGCTTATCGGCTCCTTCAGGGTTACCAACTTGGGTCTTGAGGTAGTCGGCCTTCTTGAGGACGAAGTCTCTGACACCTGACAAGTAGGCGAATTGAATATCGGTATCAACGTTCATCTTGACAACACCGTTAACGACGGCAGTCTTGATTTCCTCCTTGGTTGATCCGGAACCACCGTGGAAAACAAGGTACCTGTAATATCAATGCTGATCAGCTACTAGCTTTGACATTCAATAGCCATTGCCTGTATGCGACGGGATGTGACATCAATATGACACCTCCTTCCCCACGACCCGCACTCTGCTAACACCGCTCAAAAGGAGCCAGTAAATAACGTTGAGCGCTCATTGCACCGTAGTACAATGACATTGAAGGGTAGAGGAAGCAAGCTCTAAATGTGATGTATAAATCATTCTTCTTCGCTGACCGGATCGCCTCGGTATCTCATTGATGGAAATCCGGGCACTGTCTATTTGGGTAGCGTGGGGGTGTGGAATACAAAAGGGCAAATGACTAGAAAAAGGATGGAAATCGCACTCACAAAGGTTTGTCACCCTTCTCACCCTTGAGTTGCTCAGCGGCGTAAGCTTGGTGCTTACCGAGGAGTTCCGGTCGGAGAACGACGTTTCCGGGCTTGTAAACACCGTGGACGTTACCGAAACCGGCAGCGATGGAGAAGTTGGGGGAGATGGCGGCGAGGGCGGAGTAGACATCCCAGATGTCTTCGGGTTGAGTGTAAAGGGAGTTGTTGTCGACGGAGGTGTTGTCGACACCATCCTCCTCACCACCGGTTATACCGATTTCCATCTCGAGCCATTCTAAGCGATTTATTAGCTGGAGAACCGGTTGCATGATTCTACTAGCTAAACTTACGGTTCATCTTGGCCATTCGCTTAAAGTAGAAGACACAGTCCTTGATGTTGTCCTCCTTGGATTCCTCGGACAAATCCAACATGTGAGAACTAAATATTAGGTCAGCATGAGTAAGGGTTCTAGGATAGGAGACGACACACGAGAAAAGAGGGACACCGTGTTCCTTGAAGTAAGCCTCATCGGCGTCGAGCATACCATCGAACCAAGGGAGGAGCTTCTTGGCACAGTGGTCGGTGTGGAGGACAACGGGGCTATTTGCATAGAATCTCTTATCAGTCTCAATTCTAGAGATCTGTATGATGCGGCAGTTGACTCACATGCCGTAAGATGGAGCGACTGATCGAACAAAGTGGGCGGCAGCGACGGCACCGGCGATTGAGGCTTCTTGGTTACCGTTGGGGAGGCCTTTACCGGCGAAGAAGGCGGCACCACCTTGGGAGAGTTGGATGATGATAGGGGAGTTGATAGCTCTGGCAGCTTCGAGGGTAGCGTTAACGGTTGATGAGGAGGTTACGTTCTACACGAGTTCAGGAAAAGAAAGATAAAAAAACAGACAATGACCTCATGAGCTCATGGTCCTCATATCTAAGCGAGGGGTCTGAAAACTTACGATAGCCTATGTATCGAAGAATCCAACAGAACAAAGCTACAAGGTCAGCGAAGGGGTGATAAGGTGCCATCTGTCAGCTAGATCTGTACATACGGGGATGGCGAACTGTAAAGCAAGATACAGTCAGCTGAGTTCACAAGACACAGATGAAAGGGAGCCAGGTTTCAATGATTCCGAAGTCGTCGGTCCTTCGCTCTTGACGGGAGGATACTCACTTTGTTGTCTCTAGCGTATGTGAAGAGTTTTCGGGTGTCATCACCGGAAAGGACACCGGCCTGCGAGGAAAACAAAAGTCAATGGTTGATTTGGGAACCGCTGAAAGATATGAAGATGTGAGAAAGAACGTTTGATAACTTACGGGGACGATAGAGAGAGCACCTTTAGCAGACATTATTTGGGGTTTGTAAATCTGCAGTGAGATGTCAGCAGGGATCTTGATGTTAGTCAGAGTGATGTCGAGCTCACATATTCAGTTGGGATAGTTACAGAATAAGTTTTTCAAGAGATGTATAAGTTGTTGGAAAAGCAAAGAAGAGAGAAGAATGTTTAGTGTTTAGTTGGGAGCCAGATAAAAGATCTCTTGGGGTCAGCGAGTGAAGCGGTAAACGTCACTTGATTCACTTCCCACATGAAAACCCTGGATCCCAGCCGTCATATCCCATCTACTCCCGTTACCTTGACTGTTCCTCTCATTTAACGCTTTCCAATGTGGAGACCCGCAATTTCTCGACTGCATAAACCAGGATGACGCCGAATAATCCCGTCTCTTCAGCGGATGTGGCCCGGCCCGCTCTCTCACGTGATGTGATCGGGGATGACCGTTTCGGCTCATCTCCAACCCGGTTTGTCAAGGTGGTAAAGTGGAGGTTGGTTCGATGGATCTTTGACCTCGAAGCTAATTTCGCTGGAATCGCATGTCACCTCATTGAAATTAAGCTTGATTCCAGCCTTCATCAGCTGACAACAGGAGGAACCATCTCATAAAAGTGGAGGGGATCAGAACGATGATTGCTATTTTGAGCTAGAGCCAAGAGTATCTTTGGATGTTGGAAGATGAAGATGGGCCGAGCGGGCCGATGACGGATTTCATCAAGTTTCTGTCATGACGATGGACGAACAGTAGAACAGAAGAGATGGTATATAGAGAGTAACAAGAGAACGATGAAGAAAGATATCCCTTCTTCTTGTATCTGACAATCTACGATCTACTTTGTCACAATGAAAGCTTTCGCCGCCCTGCTCGCCGCCTTGGCGACTATCGATATCACTTCAGCTGCCACCGGATACCTCCACAAGGAAAGGTCCACATATACACCTGCACTAGGAAGAAGATGGACTTCAAATAACCCCTACGTCACTGTAGATGGGTCAGTATGTACAGTAAAAGTATGTCGTCTACTGCTCCACTTCTGTCTGATCATGAAGCTGATGAACTTGTTGTAAAGCCAATGGGAGGTGGACAAGATGATGGTCCTAATCTCTTATACGCCTTCAACCTTTGTGGCTCGACTGCTCTGATCAACCTTCCGGGTTATTACACAGTCAACACCGTTCTTCAAACTTACCTCAACAACGTGGAGGTAAGGTTGACTGGTGCGATAAGTTACGTTCCCGATATTGAATATTGGAGTCCAGCAAGTATCTATCTGACTTATGTGAGTGAGCCTGTCCTTGGTATTGTCCTGTAGGATACTGAACGAATGATCGCGTCTTTAGCAAAATGCCACAACCTACTGGTTCTTCAGGTAAGCGATCATCATCTATCATGAGTCAACAAAGCTGACGATTCTATATAGTGGAACTGGGATCACCCTTCATGGTGGAGGTACGATCGACGCAAATGGTCAAAGTGAGTCTTCCCTCTATCAGCTAGACTTGCATACTCATGGGGTGTCGTAGCTTGGTGGGACTACTACGCCCAGAACAAGAATGCCGGAGTCGCAGGAGGATCTTCTCGAACGTTCGCCAGGCCTATTCCGTTGACAGTTGGAAATGCAAGTAATGTCGTCGTAGACGATATCAGCGTCATTAATTCCCCTTTCTGGCATAAGTGAGTGCATCATCCCTTATGACCTGCCTAAGCTCAAGGTTATCGTGGAAGCGATGTATGAGGTGATGCTGAGTCGTACCGTGTTTGGACGCAGTTTTGTCTATCAATCTACCGACGTCACCTACTCGAACATCCAAATCCGATCGATCTCATCAAACGAATCTGCCGAAGCTGCCAATTCGGATGGATGGGATATCTACAGATCAAGTTATGTCACTGTTAGAGACTCGAATGTCCAAAATGGTGATGATTGGTGAGTCGTGCAATCTTCTTATTGTCATGATTTATGCTGATGAAGGCTTGATTTAGTGTATCATTCAAACCTAATTCTACATATATGACTGTCGAGAATATGATTTGCAAGTAAGTGGACTTCTCTATCGTTACGCCAGATGGTGCAACGTGTCTATAGAAGTACTGAGCATTCGTTGCTATTTCAGTGGTTCACACGGTATATCAGTTGGATCATTAGGTCAATATGCAGGTGAAAGTGAGTGTGCACCCATATACCTACGCGTTTCACAAGCCTTGCAAGCCTTGATTTATTGGTGGTGGTATACTGATCATTGTATTTCTTCAGCCGACATCGTCGCAAACGTCTACGTTCGAAATATCTCCATGTCCAATGCTCAGAACGGTGCTCGAATCAAAGTGTTCGGGGGATCGAATGATACGAAGTCCATCTCAGGTGGTGGAGTAGGTTACGTCAAGAATGTCACTTTCCAAGATTTCGTCAATGACAGTGAGTCTTGAATATCAACGTACTCGTACACAATGATGGCTGATGATCTGTTGGTTGAAACAGATGTTGATAATCCTATATATCTGACTCAATGCTATTCATCTTCTGCACAACAGTACGTACCTATTTCTGTTGTCTTTGGGATTAATCATAGATTACTGATGAGATACCGATTTATCGCAGATGTCAAGATCATCCATCGACTTGTAAGTTACCTCCTGAACAGTTCCATATCATGAAACTTTCTCCCAACACTCGGTACTGATGCAACTTGTCTCTGATCGCAGTATCCATCTCCGACGTTCATTTTATCAACATCTCCGGATCCGCCTCAGGCCTCGTACCCAATAACACCGTCGCGACTCTGGAATGTTCAGCTGAATGTGTCGATATTACTGCTTCTGGAACTCAATTGTCCCCTAAGAACGGTACGGTCGGAAGTGGCAAGTATCTATGTGCGAATCTACAGGATGAAAGTACTTTGGATTTCCAATGTACCGATGTTCCTATCACTAAGGGATAGAGAAAGAGATGTGATGATATGACGTGGAGATCGGAGTTGAACCAAGGCGAAAAATGAATTGAAAGGTGTACTGTACAATATTAACTGCCAATTTGAAACGATGTTCTCAGATTGAAAACGTTCGAAGATGAAAGTATAATTGAATAGTTTTGTGCGACTGGTCTGTTCTTACAATGTATCAAATGTCTTCTTGCAAATATCCTTGCATGGTATCATCTTGTCCTTAAGAGCGAATTCAGGATATAGTATTGTGGATTCACGAAGTTAACTCCACACAGACTGTGTTGACTGATAACGTAGATTCGGTGTATCTATGAGAAACGAAACAATAGAAGCAATGCTTGGGTAATCAAGTATTCACAAAGCCGTATGATGTATACTATCGATGATTAAGACAGAACATCTGGGGAGTCAGCCTGCAATACCAAAACCTTGTGGCTCTAATTATGAGAGATATCTGAGCTACTATTCAGATTCATCATCGCTTCCCCACAGCTCAAACATGTTGTTCCCTCTGGTACTAGACCCAGAACCAGCACCAGAAGGTGATTTGGTGTCAGTCTCTTTAGTCCCTTGCGTCGGTGTGGAACTGCTAAAATGTCAGAATCACTAACCCACCGTACCAAATATATACATTGGACCGCGTGAATGGGGTGGACTTACGGTTGTTTGAGCTTGTAGTCTAGAGTGCCATCTCTCCTCAGTCCATCCTGAGTGACCACCGTGAGTCCACCTTGGTCGGTGCTACCCCTCAAAGCGGTATATCGAGAACCGGAAGAGGTAGTAGTACTGGAAGTTGTGCCACCTGGGGTTCTGGCGGAACTGACGGTAGTACCATAAGAATATGTAAGGGGTCTCCTGTCAGCCATTCTGGTTGGATCTTTCTATTGAGATCTGACTTTTCAGTGATAAGGTATTTCGGGATGTTTGCAAACAGAGGGGGGGGGGGGGGGGGTGAGCTGTGATGTGTAGTATTGGATAGATTGTCGAAGGATAGTTTTTGTTTTGTGAGATTCCAGCTGATCTTTATATATATATCTTTTTGGCTTCGCCATGAGGAAGTCCCAGCTAAATGTGACCCATGACTTGTGAGTAAATATGATGGTACTGTTTGCGAGCTACTTCTGCTGTCCTACCCTGTTGTGTGGTCCGTCAGAGAAGCCCTGGCGTATTTTCCAGCACAGTATTGTATTGAATTTAGATCTGAGACCTAAAATTGAGCGTCAACGGATCAACAAACAAGAAGGACCATACATTGTATCACTTCTCCTCCTCTTTATTGTAGATCGATCCTGATCTTGTCTACAGACTCCATTCCCTCCTTTGGATGACGCAAAGCCTCGCGTACTGAGCTCGCCTAAACCTTTCCTCTCCGTCGATTGAGGATTCAGGGGTGAATGTAATTATCAGAACATATTGCGTTTCAACGACTTTTTCCTGTCATGTCACAAACTACTGTCCTTTCAGAGGGCAAGAACCTCCTTTCTTAGTCGATATTGGTACAGATCACCGGATCCTAGCATGTGGATGTATAGCAATCGGCTTCGGATCATATGTGTCCAAAGTCAAGTAGGTAACTTGAGGCTCCGCCACCATACCGTCTGGCGTCTTCGAGAGGTAAAAATTGATCCCGTTGGAGGATTGACCTCCACCTTTCGAAGACGATGTTTTTGTTTTTTCGCAACTTTACTTTTCCCATTTCTGCCTTGGTCTTCCCTTACAACGTTGAATTACAATCCCGAATGTTTAGATAGCTTATCATAGATAGTAAATCAAGTACATTGTAACGGTCAAACTCACTCGAAATGTCGGAGTCAGATAAGAAAATAACCAAACGGGCTCGGTCTTCTGAGATCGATTCTGACGAGCAGGATCACCCGAACTCAAATGAGCCGTCCTCTTCGAAGATCAAATTGAAAGAAGATGATGACAAGCATGCTGGCGCTATACCCAAGAAGAAAAAGAAGAGTAAGACCTTGACACCGGGGATAGTTTATATCTCTAGATTACCTCCTGGAATGACACCTCAGAAAGTCAGGCATCTGATGGGAAGGTGGGGTGACATTGGGAAAGTCTATGCGCAAAGACGTGATGGTGAGTTTACATCTATCCAGATCTTCTCAAGTATCAGGTGGTGTTATTTTTCTCGTTTGATTGTCCCAAAGATCCGATTTGATGAGTGGGATTTATATATGGGCTTCATCTTATCTTGATATTCGTAATACTATCAACAATACTCATTGGTCCTTCACCACATACAACAGCCCTTCTTGTATATACTTTCCATATTCATCTTCGTATCACTTTATCCGATCTGGTTCCTAATCATCATAACCTCTCATGTAAAAGACGATTATCCTACCGAGTCCAGCTGTTATTTTCATCCAGCAAGTCAAGGAAGCTAACTCATCTCCAGCACCAACCGGCTACAATCCCTCGGCTGCCCAACAAAAGAAACAGAAACATGCCAGTGCGAACTTCTCAGAAGCATGGGTCGAATTCTTGGACAAATCCGTAGCTAAGACTGTAGCTTCCATGTTGAATGCTCAGGTGATAGGTGGGAAGAAAGGAGATAAGTGGAGGGACGATATATGGACGATGAAGTATCTGAGTGGGTTCAAGTGGGAGATGCTAGGTGAACAGATTGGTAAGTTTACCAATTTCATCTGTCCCACTCAGGGGCATCAACTTGAGAATCTTGTTCAAAACGAGCTCATTGATCCTTTACGATACTTAGCATACGAGAGACAAGCTCATCAAGCAAGACTCCGAACCGAGATAACCCGCTCCAAAGCCGAACAAGCAGAGTATTTGAAGAACGTCGAACTTGCTCGTGTGCTCGATAAACGAAAGGCCAAGAAAGCACAATCGGGAAAGCAGGATGAACTGCAGAAGGATGGTACGGGTGGTGAGGAAGGAAAAGGTAGTTCGTACAGACAGAGACCGGTCATAGAGGGGAGTAAGACCTTGTCAGGTAAAGGAATGGATGATGTTTTGGGTAATATCTTTGGTTAGATACAAGTTGATGCGAGTGTGTATGTATGTTGATTATATTATCATTCTCGAAATGAGGCAATTGGTCATCATTTATTATTCATTAATGTTGGAATATATACTGGAAGATTTCGAGAGGTAACATTATATAAGAATGAGAAGATATAGCGATACTCTATGAATTAAATGAAAGAAATGGGATGATTGGATATGGAAGAGAACATGAAGTACAAGTGATTGTGATAATGTCCATTGTTCGTCAATTCGTTTTAAATGTATATGTCTAGGATCTATATCTCTATACGTCTATGTATTATAAGAGCCAACAAAGCACCGATCATACAACCCAAATCACCTCTTCTCACTCATCTGACCATTGACCAACTTGCCAATATCCTTTGCCAACCCTACTTTCCACAGTGTGGCAGCAGCGATAATAGCCGATAACCATGAAAATCCAGCCATTAACCAGAAAGCATCTTTCAACCCCGTATGCAGCGAACCACTTTGAGCGGTAATGTTGGTCTGCACCAATGAGGCTATGCATACTCCGACGGTGGAAGCGATCTGAAGGGCTGTTTGGAATAGTGCGCCAGCTAAGGCTTGTTCGTCCCTGTGGTGCCACCAAAGGATATCAGTAAACTTTATTCACCTGTTTTTTTCTGTGCTGTTCTCGCACTCACTCGAGAACCAGATTGGAGATCAATACCGAACCAATACCGACCGTAAAGTCTGCACCGAATGGTGTAAAGATACAGGAGAGAAATTCACATCCCCAGTAGGTTAGGTCCAGAGGAGCGACGGCGAACATTACTTGAGCGAGGGCCGTGCACAGACCACCGATCATGAGGAGGTATGCAGCCCTCATTCGGGGGGCTAGGAGAGGTACTACGATGCAGGCGACCATACCTACTATAGGAGCTGGGATGACATGCACGGCGTTCATGATGGGTGAATCTTTCTTGAGGTTTTGATACCATATCGTGGTAAGGTATAACCATCCCTGAATAGCCACAAACGACGTAACATCAATAAAACACACTTATATAGTTAGGGTGGAAGTATCAAGGGACTTACAGCAATAGCAAGGTATCCGCAGAACGAAAGTGACAAGATCGAAGTAACTTTCCATTCATGTCTGGAGAAAATGGACATATTGACCAAAGGAGGGATAGTGGTGTTTTTGACAACCCACTTCTCCCAGAATCCCCATACCACGAACAGCACGATGGAGATACCGAGACATACACCGATATCTGGAAAAGCATCGTCAGTTAGCAGACGCTTGAATTGCGGAATGCAACAATCCAAACACTCACAAGGTTGACCCCATCCATTTTCCACCAAACCACTTTGAGTGATCGCGAAACTGAACAAACTCAATGCTGCTGTGATCAAGAAAGCACCAAGCCAGTCGACTCGTCTGTTCGTGGTCGCTGTCACCATCTTGGGTGGATCGTGGGGGATGACAAATGTCCCTGCGACTATAGGGATGAGAGCGAGTCCGGCAAGGATGAAGAAGACATATTGCCATGCTCGACTGTGACAATCACTCGAATATCAGCTTGTGTTTACTGTGGATAGTGATGATGAACTTACGTGCTTGCACCTGCGACTACACCAGCAAAGATCATACCTGGTCCACCACCGACTGGATAACCCAAAGCCAAAGCTGAGAATGCCATGGTCCTTCCTGGTTCTTCGGTAAAGGTAACTCCGATGATACCAAATGCAGCTGGGAGGGAGATTGAGATTGCAAGGCCGGCAATAGCTCGTACAATACAGATTCCGATGTAGTCCTACAATATTTGCTTATGGTCAGTAAAACGTGAAGACTTGAGGTTGAGGTCGTACGTTTGACGCTTGCTCGAAGACTCACCCGGATTACACCTGAGATGATACTGAAAACTACGAAGAGACCCATTCCAATGAGGAAAAGCCATTTTTTACCATACAGATCGGCGATTCTTCCTGCTAGTAGCAGACCACTATAGATTGATAATCATAAGTAAACCCGTTAACCATGAACTTTCAGCTTTCAAGGGGAAATCAAGGACTTACCATCCATTCGCTAAGGCATAAGCTGAACTAACCCATTGAGCTTGGAGCTCAGTCACACCCAAGTCCTTCGCGATACTGGGAATGACCAATAGTGTACTTGAGTTGGTGGCGGACTATCAATATGGCAACATGTCAGTCAGTGTGTTAGTCGGTAGTGATAGATCAGACTTGATGGTACTAACAGCGACAAATGTAGTACTCATCATTACTGCACCCAAAATGATCTGTTTACTCTTTGATAATCTAGTTTTCTCAGGTATAGGATAACTCTCCAATGCACCAACCAAATTTTCAGGTTCGACCGCCGGTGTCTGTTGGCCCGATGCTAATTCATCCTCTTTCTCCTCCTTCTCTTCTTTTTCTCTCTCTGATTGCTCAGAAACTCTAGTGGTCATCCTTGACAATGGTGCAGAGGAGGGAAACAAAAAAGGTTTATCTTCACCTGCAGCAGGGGTGTTCACCGCGGTGGAAGGACCCGATGGGAAGAATCTCTGATCTTCGTTCCATGGTGTGTTTGTCGCTGTTGAAAAGCCAGAAACGGTATTTCCTTGTCCTGGCACATTTTGGTTGATGGCGATGGGATCGATAGTTATTTTGGTAGGTCGAGTAGGCGACATTTTGACCAGTTCACAAACAATTTCGTACGACCCAGAATCGTCTCAGAGGAAGAAAATCAACTAGAGCAGAGGACAACAATGAAATACACTGAAGGGAGGAGGGAAAGGGAAAAAGACTCGAAAAGAACGATCCATACACGTTCTATATATGTCTTTCAAATTTTATTATGAATATGTATCATTGGTATTCTACCTTGCTCTCATTGTTCTCCGCCTAAGTGGGCCCGATAAGCACCGAAGAACCTATGGGTGCGAAAGCGGAGTGAAGAAATTAACATTTTAAGCAGTTCAACAGTTTATCCATTTTAGAGATTTACACTTTTACAGGCTGTTTAACATCGATGGCGTCAAAGTCTAGATCAAATGAGAGCGGAAGAATAACCAAGGCGTTGAAAATTTTGCTTTTGGCGCGTTGACTTGAAGTTACCTTATCAGTCCGCTCCACCCATCCATCGTGCGTTAGACGGATAAAATGCATGCTAACACTACCTCTTCGTAGAGATAGCTGAACCAGAAAATTTTGGTTCAAGGGCTTGATTTGGTGATCTTCAGGGACCCGGCGGTTGCTTTCCCTTGACAGCGGTATAAGTAAAGTCCGGGTATACGCCGTTTACCAGTTTTCGAAGCGGATTTTCGAAATGCTATAGCATACTTATGCAAAGCTAGTATCGTTCCGGACGTCACGGAATTATGATTCACGTTCTCCACTCCGGTATCGGATTGACAACCGCGAACAAAGACGCGTTCGCAAGCGTATTAACATAGACGAGTGAAACTGCATATATTGTTCTTATCATTTTGCTTTGCGTCTAGTCTGTCCAATATCATACTCGTTTCTGTGGTCGAAAATCTCTGTGTACGAGCATTCAATCAGCGCATGTATGATCTTTCTCGACGTTGTTTCCCCTTGGACCATCAAACAGTGATCGGTGTGATCCCATCTAACATTCATCAAAGGATCCAAGTTGACCACCCAAAGGATGTCCGATGAAAGTGGAAAATGATGGGCACTGCAGTTGGATGTGTGTGTGTGTTGTGTGTATGATTTGATGGATAGATGGATACAACGAGGACAACTGTATCCCTTTCATCAACGTCTCAATGCATTCACATCCATACGTCCTCATGCTTCATTCGATCTCTAACGTTAAGAAGATAAGCTCACTTTGGTTGTTATTGATATCATGACGCCGGCTGGAGATCTAGCAGAAATGATGGATCCCAAACCCATCACTCGAGAACCATCGAACGATGAAAGTAAAGAAACCAAAGATGGAACCGAGGAGTTCCCTAGCACCGTTACTATACCCAATGAAGATGTGGTTGTCAAACCAGAAGATCCGATATTTGTTCAGCCCTTAGTACTCAGTCGAATACAGAAGATTATGCTAGGCGGGACTATATCAGTGACGTACTTTATGATGGTAAGTCCTACTGATGTTTAGATCCTCAACAGGTTGACTGATAAATAGGAGGTGTCAAGTCCCTATCTGTAGGATCGGGATTATTGATCATACCAGTGATGGCTGATTACTACGATATTTCCGTATTGGCGGTCCAATGGGTACATTGCGGATTTTCCTTACATCAACGTCATGGTTGCATAGATATGAAATACGGGATAAAGCTGATGGGAGGTGAAATAGGTGACTTCGGCTTATCAGTTGGCTTATGTGAGTCATCGAATGATACAGTATCAATTTTATATACTAATACCTCTCACATCCAGGGCTGGTTTGTGTAATCTTTTATCCGCTCCAAATTGTATCTAATTGACTTGTATCGAACCCGGTCGTATAGCGGTTTATTGGTATCAGGAAGACTAGCCGATCTGTACGGTCGAAAGAAACTTTATCTCCTGGGTATGTTGATCAGTACAATAGCGAATATAATTTCGGGCGTTATACCAGTAAGTAAATTATACTAAGAACATCTCTTGTTGACACATTAAAGACATTGTAACGTAATGCAATGTACTGTATATTAACTGTGACTGACGTGAAACAGAATCGAATTGCTTTGACAATTTTTCGAGCTATCGCTGGATTAGGTCTCTCGATCTCGGCCCCAGCAGGATTCGGTATAATAGGAATAACGTTCCGTGAAGAACCCTCACGGACGATGGCATTCGCAGCTTTGGGTGTGGGTACTCCGCTAGGAGCTGTTGTGGGGGAGGTCGTGGGTGGGTTGATAGCTGGTACAACGAGGTGGGTCTATACCATCTTCCATCGACTCAGTCATACGAAATTGGTGGTGTCAAAGTCGTCATCCACTCGGATTCATGATTTGATGATATTCACATTGTGATGCTTTTGATTCTGGTTCACAGAAAAGGTTGGCAATACCTTTATTTCCTCATAGCGGGATTCGGTATCCTACCTATCATCACGGGAATAATTTATATCCCTTCCGACGGTAAAATCACTCCTCCTCGAGGTCAACTGACGGATACACCTGACGATACTGCTGGAAAGATAGAGAAGAGTAGGAAGGTAGATTGGATAGGTGCAGGGTTGATCACCGTCGGATTGAGCTTGTTATTGTTCTCTGTCACTCAAGCTGGACTGGTAGATAAAGGGTGGAGAACACCTTGTAAGTGGACAATCGAGTTCAACTATATCAAGAACCAATACACTTCACGCGAGAAATTGAAAGAGTATTGGAAAATCAATGATTTTTTAGAAGATTCTAATAGATTCTATTTGGATAGATATAACACCTGTATTTTCAATATCGGTGATCCTCATCATCTTGTTTGGGATTTGGGAATATCACCTTGAACATCATGGTACAGCTGCAAACGTACCTCCCATCGTGAGGTTGAGTGTATTTACGAGACATAGATGGAGAATTACAGCTATTTTGGGAATAGCTTTCTTCGATTGGATGGGAGTTTGTGTGAGTATATGTATCCTTACGCCTGTCTCTTTGTCTCATTGTCTTATCCTCGAAGTTCCAGCTGATACGAGAGTATCCATATTCATGTCGTAGGGATGGGTATACCTTACCAGTGTATATTATCAAGATCTCCTCGGATACTCTCCCTTGAAAAATGCAGTGTATATCTTACCTGCTCCGATCACAGGTATAATCTGTTCTGTAAGTCAATCCAACGATGGGATATTTCATGTGATGATTTCGGAAGTTAACATGAACCTCTCGTTGTATTTTAGTACCTTGTGACTCTTGCTGCGCCTCGAATCACAGCTCCGATCTTACTAGCTCTAGGAGGGATATCTACAGGGTAAGTCAGACCCTCATCCCATCGACATTCCATGCCATTGTCGACTTCTCGATGAGTCAATGTTGACTTGTATACTGTATGCTGTCAAACATCGCAGCCTGGCAAACGCTCTATTCGCGTTCCAGCCTCCTCATTCAATGTACTGGGGACACAAGTTCTTCGGAGCTATCCTACAGCCTTTCGGAGGTGATCTAACTATCCCCATTGGCAGTGTCATGATCTCCAATTTAGTTGATGAGTGAGTGAGATATCGTTAGACCAGTGGAAAGTGGTTTGCTTATTGGATATTACTTCGTGCAGTGACGAGCAAAGTATAGCTGGTGCATTGTTTCAAGTTGCTTTGCAAGTCAGTACTCCTCCCCTGTCACGAATTCTGAGCTGTCTAGACACAGTACAATATGCTGATTAATCTGTGTGTTTGTTTAATGTAGATTGCAGGTACTTTAGATCTATGTCTATCATCAATCGTCTTGACTCGGCTCCAATTGATGCATGATCTATTGGAGGGTCTGCGAATATCATTATGGTTTAACGCGGCTTGTTGTTGGTTCGGTAAGTGAGTTGACCTATGTGATTTAGCGTTTGTTGACGTAAATGATTCAGTGCTGGTTATAATCTTTTTGGCATTTAGAAAAGTTGGATTAGCCAAAGATGTCGCAAAAGCTATCTGAATGGTAAAGAAACAAGCAAGATTAGATCAGATTGCTAGTGAATTTCTTGGGAAATGAACACAATTGTCGAATCATTGATACTCTATGAACCGTGCATGCAATACTTTCCCTATGCATACTGTTCCTACTTGACCAACTACGTTTACTTTCCTAATCTCTTCCTGAGAGCACGAGTAGCCTGGAAAGGTGAATGAATGGATTGATAGTTAGCGATAATTCACTATATGCTTTATACAACAACGAAAATGACGATGTGAATAAAGGTGTCTGTTGTTGACAATGTCATATAGAAAATCGAAGCGAGATGAAGCTTCAGGTCTTTGACTCACCTTTCTCCTCTTCTTGTATTTATGTTTCGAGATCTTCTTCTTTCTCTTCCTCTTTACGCTATCCAACATCACTCCATCTTCCTCTGCTATCTCTTTTGTTGATCCTGATAATCCCATCTTAGCCAGAACATCGTTTAACCCTCCTACAACTTCATCTAAATTCGCATCTTTGGTATTTACTTCCGCTTCACCTTTCGATTGTACTACCCCTCTCGAGCTATCTTTAGCTTCCGATGCACCGAAGATCCGTTCCAGTTGTTCTTGTTCCTTCTTCGAAGATTCTTTCAACTCGTTCAACTTGCTCGATAGGATCGCTTCCAAACCTAACCCCGAACCCGGTTGGATCTGATGAGCTGCCCAAGGATCTACCAGCCCTCCTAAATGATGTAATAGTTCCGGATGAGATAAATTGGAAAGTACTCTATGATGGTCGCCTAATCCGCTCTTGGTCGTTCGTCGAAGGGACTTGGTAGGATCAGGTCCAGAGGGTTTACTAAATATATCCTCTAATTCACCGCCTTTGGTGGAGATGGGGTTTCGGGGATGAGTATATATGGCTGTACCCATGTTGAGTGGTAGAGGATGATGAGAAGGGGTGAAAGTGTAATGTAATTTGAATTGTTCGGGATATAAGTAAATGGGTTTAAAACCTTCTACGACATGTTTAGATGGGACTGGATGAGTGAATAGAAGTCGGGGTGAAGATGGTGAAGTTGATGTAGGTGCGGTGGAAGGGTTGGAATAATCTTCTTCGTCGAATATGGAGTACGAGCCGGTTTCGACGGAAGAAGCAGATCGTCTGCCGGATACGACGTTGATCTCATGGTTGGGATTCGAAATGGACCTGATTCTTCGTCTGATTCTACCATTACCTTCTGATTTAGGTATGGTCGATACAGAAATGGGTTGTTTGGGTTTACATAACGCTGAGGTATTGGCTGAACGAGGCTTGATACGTCCCCTGATAGAGGGTTTGGAACCTGTTGCGCTGGGTATGGAAGATAGGGCGGAGGAAGTGCCGCCTACCCTCGTCGAGGGGAGGGAAGAGTAGAGACGGCGGAGGAGCATCGAGAGGTAATGTGTGCACTCCTGTTGGCTATTATGTGTACTATCGAATGAAGTGAGATGGGAGATGCAAGTCAAAGAAAGGAGAGGAAACGAGAGGTGAGCACAGGGAGTGAGTCGGAACGAATCAACGATTTCGAGGTGGTGAGAAGAATGTCACGTGACTTTGCTCTTTCACTTCCAAAAGTTGAAAAACCCAATGCAACCGAGTTCAAAAGTTGTAAGACCATAGCCATCCTCAGATCAGATACATCGACAGTCTGGAACGCAATACAATGTCAAAACGAACACACGATCAAGTAGAAGCAACAGAAATGGAAGCTGGACCATCAGCAGGTATATCTTTGACTCCGAGTACCAATGGTGTCAACACACCGGATCAAGCCAATGTCGGATTGCTGCAAATACCTCAGGTGCGTCAAGATAATACGCATATGTACTGAGACAATAGATAAGTGAACGAGGGCTGATAGTTGTTCTGTGATGATAGAAACGGTTCTATAGGCAGAGAGCACATGCGAATGTATTTGTAGATCATGAGCTGGATTAGTGAGTTAGAGTTCTGATTCTCCTCCTACGACCATTCGAATTGGAATGGGAGATGAAGAGGTCCTTATATGTAACATGTTAAGACCAAAGGTATACTGATCTCTGCCTTTGTTATTTGTAAATGGTATAGCCCAAAATCACCCTCTGCAATGGACTGGTCATTCCATTACCCTCAATACTTCTCTTATCCGGACCAAGCCGAACCCCTCCCTGGGCAAAATACCAAGAGAGTGGAATGGGCAGATGTAGGTTGTGGATTTGGAGGATTATTGATGGCTTTGGCACCGATGTTTCCGGATACCTTGATGTTAGGTGAGTAAGAGGAGTGCAATGATCTTTGCGACACTCCTTTTCTGCTGTTCTGAGATTAAGACATGGGGTGTATTTAGTGTCATCAGTAACCAAATTCTCTTTACAGGATAGTAAAGCTGACCTCATTCTTCATGATCTGTAGGAATGGAAATTCGTACATCCGTGACCAAATATGTGACCGACAGAATTGCTGCCACCCGCCAATCTCAATCCCTCTTACCTTCCGAATCGTCCGAGAAGAAACCAGGGCAATATCAGAACGTCTCGGTGATACGAGCGAATGCGATGAAACACATAACGAACTTTTTTGATAAGGGTCAGGTGGGTTTATCAACCTGACAAAAGGAATTCTCTTTATGTCATTATTGTGCTAAATTTGTTGCTTTTGATTTTAGCTATCCAAGATATTCTTCTTATTCCCCGATCCTCATTTTAAGAATCGTAAACAGAAAGCGAGAATCATAACGTGAGTAATAACTTGCTCTGAATGAAAATTGGTCTATCGCTTATTTGTGATCGTGATTGTGATTGAACGATATAGTCCAGGTTTATTGGCTGAATACGCATACGTGCTTAGACCAGGTGGTATCTTATATACTGTGACTGATGTGAAAGGTGAGTAACAATGAACTTCCTCAAGTGTTCGTTGTGCTGGATGTTCATCATAGCTGACAGACTAATATGTGATACGCACAGACCTTCACGATTGGATGGCTCATCATCTGAACAACCACCCTCTATTCATTCCCATCCCCAATTCGGAGCTGGAGGATGATCCGATATTGGAAGCTGCCCGTACGTCCACAGAGGAAGGTAAGAAGGTTGAGAGGAATAAAGGTGATAAGTGGGTTGCGTGCTTTTGGAGGGCTGAGAATCCGGAGTGAGACATCTGTCTTTTCTCATGATCATTGTATGCATATCAATTTATGAATACAGTAGTCGTCTTTCGTAATCTTGACATGCATGTATAAATGGATTAGATCATTATCCAAAAGGACATGCTGGATATACTCCATTGTTCTGCTACCAAAGGGATGATCGTCATGAAGATCCTTGCGGCAAGTGAGCGTAAATATTGTAATGACAAAAAGACACCTTTGAGTCGTTTCATCAGTACCAATCCGTCGTTCTCATAAGTTTGATACATCAATCGTTATTATGCATTGCATATATATATATATATATAACACCAACGGGCACACACACGATGCATCTTTGCTTGTATTCATCTCTCATCATGTTGGTTCTCATACAAATATACTTTATAGCTGACAGACATCATTGACAATCTAAGCTCTCGCTCGTACTCACAATTCCGACCACCTATAACGTCCTCATCCTACTGCTGGGAAAGAGATGCCCGCACCCAGACCACCTCATGTGAGTGTTTCCGCAAGTATAACCGAATCTCCAATCCCATTTGTTGACTGCTCGTTTCACATACATTGATGACGCTTTATTCAACTACAGTCAATCGAACTTACCATCCCTCAAGTATTGACTCAAGACCAATTTAATGAACTGGAAGATCTCACTTTCCTCCATTTCGAGGAGAACGATGGTGAGTGGGTCTCACTCACTATTGAAAATCATACTGTATCTCATACTATAAGATGATGTGTGGGTAAATTAACTAAACATACTTCGTTTACTTATGACATCGTGCTTCGTACAGAGGCATGGCCTATATCACTAAAAATCACTTCAGAGCTATCCGAGACAGTATCACAAGATGATTCAGAAGGTGATATGGTTAAAGTGGAGACTACAACGATATCCATAGCGACTAGCGTAGAATGGAACGTAGAAAATGAAGAGAAGATGAGAAGTATAGTTAGGGGTTTATTGGTTGAGATTATGGGTGGGGGGTGAGTAATTGTACTGTACAGACACTCATAGTCGTATTCTGTAGAGGGAGGGTGAGCTGATAATATATCATTCTGATTGGTGTAGTATCGAGATCAAACGTGGTTGACCCAATCATACATATTTCTCTCACGCCTACAATGATCCAATTCCGTTTAAATCATATCATTATGTCTGAAAAGAATCGCTCTTTCTTCAACCTTTCATTCCATGTTATTCTATCATTGTACTATATAGATTCACCATGTATACATTTCATTTTGTGATTTTGGTATATACTGTTCATACTATATCAAACAACCTCGACCACTATCTCAACACCAACACCAATCCCATGCATATAAACATAAACACAGAAACACCGTTCAAGCTTTATCCTCTCTCTATGTGAATGGACGTCTTTTGACGTTTGCGTTGCATTGGTTTTATCGATACTAATTACCATTCACCTGCCAAATTGAAATCCAAAGATCATCAGCTCGACTATCATTCGTGCCCAAAGAGATAAAATAACCCACCTTATTCTTGACAGTCGTCAAATACTGAGCATAACTACTCATATGATCCATCCTATCTTCAATCAACAAACTCAGAGCCCACGATCTCAATGCAGGTTCAGCATCCGATTTCACCACATAGACATGAGGTCTATATACACCTCTTCTTAATTCTCTAGTCTTCGCTATGATATTATTAACCCTTTGGGAGAATGGGTTATCCAACAGGGGTAAAGTCGATTTACCACCTTGAAGTTCACCGTAATCGTTCAAACCGAAGACATCTTGAATTAGACGTGGGACCGCCTCGTGTCCTACCCATATGAATATATTCTGCGAATCTTCGATAAGGAACAATCCATGCCTTTCTAATCTTTCTGAAGTCAAGTTAAGCGCTGGGGGAAGTACCATCTGTCCAGTATCACTGTTGATATTACCAGCTTCGTTAGGCATATTGTGTAAAGAGTAGAATCTTGGGTGTATGTAGGGAACAAGCGATTGACATGGTAAAGTAGTTAACAAACATTGAGCATAGGCTCTAAGATCGGGTGGGATAGATGCACCTTCTCGAAGCCCAACGTGTTTCACTAATCCACAACATAACAATGGTAATAATTTGAGGTTTTCTGGTACAGCCAATTGTGCTGATGCACCACCGGAGGAAGAGGTAACTTGATTCTTGTATACCGCCAACATATCACTGAGGTTCTTCGTGATGGTGTTCCTAGCATCGTCTAGCGAATGTGACATCGATCTCTCCACAGCCTTATTGGTAAGGTAGGTAGCGATGGCAACTTGATCTGCTGAACCGTATAATTCCGAGATCGAATCTGTCGTAGGCATAGCTTGAGTGATTACTCTAATTCTTCTCTCACCATAACAAGTGGTATGTAAGATAGCAGTTTGAAGTACCACAAATGATCCCTTTATATCATCTTCAAGTTGTAACTCAATGACATAATTTTGATCGGTAGGAACAACAGGTAAAGCCAACAAGTCGGTAGATCGAATGAAGAAATTACCATGGAAAGCGGACATCCTTATACCTCTCGTTGCTCTAACTCTAATCACAGCTTCTAAACCCATAGGCATAGCGAGGACTTTACCGAACTCAGTCGCGAATTTGATGGCATCTTCTGATCGTGAGGCGTTGAATCCAGGGTACAAGTAAGTTTGACCAGCTGTATATCTCGGTAAACAGGATAAAGTAGCTACGTCGGTATAATTCGTAGAGAAGAGGAACATGTCAACGGCAACTTGTTGTTTCGAACATTCAATGGCGAAAGTCTTGTAAAAGCTCGAAGCGGCATTGAGCAAAGATGATTCTTTGGATGTACCGAGTAACTTTGGATCATCTCTAGCTTTCAATGCTCCTTCACCTAATGTCGGTAATGTCGCGGTGAGAGCAATGATCTTACCACCAATTTTACCGATAAGTTGATGAGCAGCTTGAAGACCTGATCCAAGGGCGTTGCCGACCGTGTGGGAATCTTGGAACATGTCGCTCAACTTGCCCAAGAGCGATTCGATGGCTGGACGAGATTCTGTCAAGTTGACAAGTAAATCGACGGGTTTAGGTAAGAAGACATCTGAAAGATCGGATACGACCAACATGGAAGCCTCGGTGGCACCGGCAGGTAAGGAGAAGAAGTGAAGTGAAGTTGATACAGCTATGATAGCTACTTTGGTTCGATTGTCGGCATTAGGGATATTATCCAGACTTTCCAAGATCGTTCGAGCTGCGACAGCCACCATACCTGATTGGATGGCTTGTTGGGATACGTCAATGACAAAGGCGTATACGGGTGGTTGAGGTGGTCTAACCATGTATTCAGTCGGGGCGATGAATTCGACGACTGAATGGTTGAGTTCTTTCCTTGACCATCGATCGGCAGGTTTGTTCTCGGCTTGATTCCAGTCGAACAGTTGAGGTACTTCGTTACTTAATCCACACATACAACATTTCCACCTATTACCACCTTCGATGAATGTGACGAAAGGGTTGATATACGCTCTACATCTTCTACATCTGGCGATAACACTGTCTTCTACGACTGGTACGGGATCGTCACCGTCGACTTCTCCCCTGTACGATCGATAGGGTGCCATGACTAAAGCTAAGGGCAGTTTCGATTTGTTGAGAAGAGATTGAGTGGTAGGCATGGACGTTAAGGTACATCGTTGGTAGGAGGGATCAGGTTGGATGTGTGGAGAAGCAGTGACAGCTGCGTTGGGAGGAAGGAGGTAAGGTGGTGGTGGTGCATCTAATCCTGTTACATCTGGTTGCATACCGATCAGGTTGACAGTTTGGATTTGATGGAGTTGCTTTCCACCTCCATAACCGACGTTCATCTGTTGGAATTGATTGGCCATCTGGTCAACGGGTTGTTGACCAGGATAAGCTGGTTGTTGCTGTTGACCATACGCGGGTGCAGGTGCGGCACCACCGTAAGCAGGTGCGGGTGAGGCCCCATAAGCAGGCTGTTGTTGCTGTGCGGGATCAGCTCCACCGAATCCAGGTGTGAAATACTGAGGTTGTTGCTGTTGCTGTTGTTGATCGGGATATCCAGGTGCTGCTATAGGTTGTTGAGGTTGGGTATCATATCCTCCTCCTCCATAAACCTGCTGGATCTGAGCAGTGGGATACTGCCGACGTCCTGGTCGGTGGTGAGTGGAAGAGGGTTGAGGAGCAGGAGAGACGGAAGGGTTGGATGAGCCGTAGGAAGGTTGGGTCGGGGCTTCCCATTGAGATCTACCGGTGGATTGTTCTGTGGTTTTGTGCGTCAGCTCACTTCAAATGGCATAGGGATAGCTATACTCACCGACATAGACATAAGCATTTGATTGTGGATCCCTACGACGAATGATTAGCTGTTGTGCGATTCAGTGAGAAACCGTTAACTCACCATCTGGCCTCCCAACCTTGCGGGAGCATGACCTCTTGTGACATTTTGCTGGCAGGTAGGTCTATAGGATACAGTGAGATCGAATGAGAAGGAGAGTTTCTAACGAACGTCTATAGCTGACAATCTGTCCTCTTTCGAGGTATGATCAGTGACGAGGCAGCAACAGCCAGCAACGGGCAACAGCGCGTCAGCATCCGGCATCCAGCATTCATTGATACGATGACGTGCCACTCTCCCGGGAATAACCGGTGATACCGCAAGTAGCCATCGTGGTATGTGGCCCCGCGTCACTTCTCTCGCTCACTCGCTGCTGTTTATCTAGAATCAAAGTCATCTCTTGAGCTTGAACTGGAGAGATATCTCACTCAACGTCTGTCACTACATCAAGAGAACTCAACAAGGATGCTGCAGACAAATCTACTAGCGCCAGGACATGCAGATCTGGTCACCCGTGAGCTGTTCGATCTTCGACTACGCTTGGTCGGGTCATAGCTCATCATATGCTAATCACCCTCCTTTCTAGACGTGACATATGATTTCTACGGAGAACGATGTGAGCTCTTGCGACGATGATGGGGGTATAGGCATGAGCTGATCAGAAATACACAGTGGCGACGTGTTCGGCCGATCAGAAGATAAAGCTATTCAGGAAGTCTCATGAAGGAACATGGGATCAGGAGACCGAGTGGAAAGTGAGCTAAATTCCCTCCACTAGCATGTCGATAGGTAACACCTTGAATCCTACTGACTGATTTTCACAGGCTCACGACGCACCTATATTACACTTATCATTCGCCCATCCAGTACACGGCTCACTCCTAGCTTCGTCATCGCATGACCGTACAGTCCGAATATGGGAAGAACCGACAGGCCGCGAAAGGGAAGGAAGATGGATAGAACGAGCTGTCTTGACGGGCGCGAAGGGAAGTGTGAAGCAAGTAGAATTTGGAACAGCCGATGCAGGTAGTGAACCTAGAGTCGTGAGTGTATCTCTCATTTGACATCATCCGGTATCATGTCCAATCAGCTCATTTGTTGTGACTGATGGGGTTGGACAGGCAACAATATCTACCGATTCATATTTACGTATCTACTCATCCGCCGACCCCTCTCTATCAGATTGGTCACTCCTCCAACCTATACATATACCGACTTTACCTCCTCCTGGATCGAGCTCGAACGAGGAACCTCCCATAGATGGGGGAAGTACGAACGAATTAGCTCAGGGAGGATGGGGTCTATCATGGTGTAAAGAAAGATGGTGGGGATCGATCATAGCTGTTTTCTCAGGTATATCACCTATAGTGAAAATTCTTTCTATACCAATTGATACTTCTTCATCGGCAAGTTCGATAATGTTTCTCAATCCCCCATCATCATCTTCGACAGCTCCTCTAACGAGTATAGCCTGGGCGCCATCTTGCGGTAGATCATATCATCTGATAGCTACTGGTAGTAGAGATGGGACTATCCGGATATGGAGGTTGGAACCTCCCGTTGAGAAGCTACGAGTGGATTATAATGACGATGGGTACCATGATGGTGTGGGCGGAAGCGCTCAGTGGAAAGGTGATTGTGTGGCGGACTTTGGTAAAGGTGGCGCGAGGATTGGAATGGTTGATGTGAGTATTATCATACCAAGGGATATCAAAGATTTGATAAGCTGATGGATATTCTGGGTCAGTGGAACGCGACTGGAACGACGTTGACAACAACGGATGACGAAGGTGTAGTGAGGATATATAAACGTGAGTCTGGTGGATCTAGGTTTGCAAACCACAGGCTGACAATACTTAAATGTCGATTCCAGCTACATACGCAAGAAGCTGGAAGCTGTTAGGCCAGATGACAGCTGAGGAGCCACCTCATGAAGATGGAAATGGACAATAGCAGAGAAGCGTTGCTGTAGATGCACCCTATAATCGAACTGCGGGGGGAAAGACGATACGATCCATTGATCTACCTCCATTCAAGAGGGGACTACAAGAATACTTACCGCTGAGAACGGCATTTGGTCGTTGATTCTCATGTACTAAAAAGCAATTACTGAAACGTGTGATATCATACTGTATTGAATTTTACCCAGATTGAATCTTCTAATTCTGGCTAACTGATCCGGTCCTGTGTCTTTCCTTACCCCTCACTGATAAAGCATCTTGATTCCTCTGGATTGACAAAAGGAGGCTAGCACATCGCCAAAGGTGTTCAAAGGATAGTGAGAAGTCAAGTCCGACAAATTCGGGGTTTCGGTCTCCTTCGACTCAAAACGGATGATGCCAATACATCCTTTGATCGCGGCGGGACTCATCCTGTTGTTCCAGGTTGACAATTTGACTTCCGACGAGTGAAGTAATTTCATTGCAAGGTATAAAAAGGGTACAGCGCACTTGGATAAATGTGAACATCTATCTATCTTCCCTGTCCTGTCTTCACTGCTCCTTGCGTTGTCACATCCACTTACAGTCTCCTTTCATAAACAAGTCATCATGTCTAATAAAGGATCCAATTACCATCACTACACCAGCGGTGCTACAGGAAGCTCCCTGGGAAGTATTCCCGAAGGTGAAGCTGTAAGCGATCAGCAGACCTATCAGTCCGGTGATGGGACAAGCGTTGAAGACATCACGGCTTTTCTGGAAGAATTCAAGATTAACCATCCGTCGGCGAGTTCGAACGCCCCTTTCTCAGCTGAACATCGACGAGGTGAAGCTATACCTGACTATTATGGGTCTTCTGTACCTCACACTGACACCGGTCCTAGAAGTGTATATGATATGCCAGTAGGACAGAGGGATTATAGTGGATGGACTAGTGGTGGTGGTGATCAAGCTGGTACGGCAGATCCGGGAGATAAAGGGGATCTGCAAACTCATGCGGGTGATCATGGATTGAGCGAATATGCCAAATTAAGATTACGACAACAGCAGAGCGAAGAGATATCTGAGGCTGCCGCTGCTGCCAATTACCGAAACGGTAAGCGAAGAAAAGGATGTTGAGATGGTTCGAAGTAGAATTACCGACTGTATCCTTATCTAGTCATTCTAGTACGATTGTGCTGTTCATAGAAGTAGAATTGATACTGATGGGTGAAACGAAGTTTTCAATGCAATACTGAACACTGAATGAGATCTAGATTAACAACCTCGTTGCTTATATGCTATATAGTGTACCTCTTCAAGAACGGTCGTCCTTGATTATCTGATTATCTGACATCATGGGCGTGAAATTCGCTCTCATTCACCAGAATCACTTCGCCCAGATATATTGTGCTGTATTGAGATGCCTGTCCAATGACCGTCGGCTCACCCGCAACATTGGCTTAAGTGAGGGGTCACTGCTGTAAACCAGGCAATGAATGTCTTGTCATGATGAGCCAAAAAATAAAGGATGTTGTATGATGTCAAATAAAGGATACAAGGTTCCTTGTGCATCCAAAGCTACTGTCCCAACCAGAGAAGCAGCAAAGTCATCCATGTAAGGACAGGAAACATATAAATGTACTCCACGGGTATTGATTGGATCGATGCGCCTAGTGAAAGCCTTCACGCAAAGTCATTCATATCATTCATATCATTCATATCATCAGGGTATCTGACTACAGTACAGAAAGAACTTTAACAACATGGCTGCAGATAGTCGACAATCTTCTAGCGTGCAGAGCAGAGGTTCAGGGGCGTCAACCAATGGCACAATGGCAATGTGGTACAAAATGGACGATGGTCAGTTGATTTCTAGCACAATCCCGGCAAATTGGGATACTCATCTTAAAAAGTAAGCTGTGACATTTGCATATATATAAGACGACTGGGTTTGACTGTTAAGTGGTACGACAGGACTTGTACGTTGGGGGGCCAAACTGTCAGATACTTTGATACTCAAGATCTGGAAACGCTCGGGGCCATGGAGAATGAGGGAAGTAACGGAGATGAAGTTGATCGGTAAATTAACCTAGGATATTTCACACTCAATCTGCGGATCTTCTCTAATCCTATGTCTGAAATGGGTTTGCCTTTCCACATGCCAACAATCCGTGTACTCCTATATGGCCCTCATCTACTATGCATACAATATTTCACGTATACTACGAATAGCTCGACAGACATACCTCTAACTAGGTGATTTGCCACTCGCTTTTTTGCCACCCACCGTCCCCGCATGTCATCATCATCTTTTCGGATTCCACACTTTTTTATCTAATCTCCAATGTCACTTAACACCAAACATATAATATCGTACAGTATACCGATTTAGATAACTTAGAAGAAAGTAGAGTGACGAATTAGATTTGACAGCTTCCTGGCATTGTGCATAAATTTGGAATGAATGTGAACACAGATATACGATCGAATCTAGATAATCTCCCGGATGATGTGTTAGGTATAATTTTCAGACAACTGGATCTCAATGAGTTGATAGATCTGAGAAGAGTAGGGAGGGGCATGTATGATAGGGTGAGTACAGCGTGACGATGCTTCTCATTCCGTCTTATATTTCCCCAGCTCATCTCTCCTCACCCCAATAATCTCTCATTGACCTTCACATCGTTTATACTTCTCCAGGTAACATCCCTTGGTATTCCCCTTTACCTCTCGTCCCACCGTCAATCTCAAATCACCCTCTTCCCCTCTCCAGATCAATGGGATCCACTTGATCTACTAAAGCACAATCACTATATCAATCGATCACTGGCTAACCATCGTTTCCACGCTCTGCAAGTGGGTCCTACATGGTCGAAAACCGTCATACCGACTCTAGAAATAACCTCCAATAAGTTAGTCGTAGGCGTAGGAAGTAAGGTATTGGTTCATCCCTTAGGTCCAATCTCAACCTCAGATCGTCATGGTGGAAAAGTGATAGATCGAGCTGTGGAATATGATGTAAGGACAAAGAAGGATCAAGGTGGTAAATCAGATATAATTGGTATCGTACCTATAGATGGTGGATCAAGTGGGGAACACATAGTGGCTCAATTTGATGGTACGATTCAACGAATTCATCTTCCATCTTTATCTTCATCATCAGATATCGATATCTATGAATATTCAACAAATCCTACGCCGTCCATCAAAGCTAGATATTCATCTTTTACTCAACCGAAAGAATCGATCAATACATTAACAGGTACCACCGATGGTCGACAATTCATGACTACCTCTGTATCAGGTCGAGTCAACATTTACACCACCAATTCACCTTGGACCGAGCCATCTTTTGTTCAATTGAAATCGCCCAGAGCATGGTCATCATTATTGAGCAATAGTCATGATAGTTCGGTTGGACCAATGGCAATATTAGGTATACAAGGTGGAATGGACCTGTACAACCTTTTACCTACCGGTACATTATCACCTAATACAACAAATAGGAAATTGATAGGTCCAGAAGAACCATTATTATCATCACCATATTGTTTACAACTTCCTCCTACCAATCCTGATGGGACACCTCAAACTTCACATAATCCCAATCTACTTTTGAGTGGATGGTACGACTCTCATCTGCGTATACACGATTTACGTCTACCTAGCCAATTACCTGTTGGGCAATTCTCAGATCAATATACTTGGTCGGACGGATCGGCTTATTATTCGACTTGTTGGGTTGGAGATTACCACATTGCTGGAGGTACTTCCAAACATGGTACGATATCTTTCTTCGATATTAGAAATTCCAAGAACAAGAACAAGGATAAAAAGGATAGAACAGGTTGGTCATGTTTTTCACCCAATGGTAAAGGATCACCGGTCTATTCGATGAAATATGATAATGGAAAGATATACGGTGTGACGGAACGACGATCGTTCGTACTTTCCTTTGATCATTCTGGAGAATACAAGAATGGACTCCTGAGTGAGGATCTGCAACGAACCATGATCTTGCAGAGTAACAGGGATAGGGATAAAGGGAGATATGCACCGAATGGATATAAGGCAAGGGGTGGGAAATGGACTTGGTCAATGAGGAATGAGCAGGATGATAAGAATGGAGGGATAGCAGTGGGGTATGAGCATACGAGTAAAGGCGGGGTGGAACTGTTCGATTCGTTGGTGTCGGCTTGATCGATTGACACTTTGCTTTTGATCTCAAGTTCAGTTGTACAGTAGTAACGCATCTGCTAGAATAGAGTTGTAGATCATATAGAAGTAGATGTATCACTGACGTCCCGTTGTTGATATCAAACTCAAGCGGTTGATTGTATCACCAGGATCAATGCAAGACATCATCATATATAATAGTACAATCAAGATCTAGGATTTGATCAAAGCCCAAACGAAAACCAAGGTAAACTACGAAATCCACGATTCTTAACTTTTCACCCATTCGCAAACATTATACTTTGTTATTGCTTCGATCTGCTTCTTTCACGCTATGCCATCCAATTCACATTATTCAAATCCTGTTGACTCGCGTATACGTTCTGTTCATTCTCGTTTTCCAGTGTCTGACGGAACCGAAACCCATTTCGAATCAGCCGAATACATCTTCCAGTTGGTGAATGTCATTGACCCACCTCCAGCAGCTGAGACATGAGCTCGTCAACATCTTCAACTTTTGATCCTCCACATCCTGCAGCTATCAATCGTCTATACTTTGCGATCTGTTCGCTTGTTCCAGCCTACGAAAAGGGACAGGTTTCAGATATCAGTCCTATCGTATACCTTTCCATGTTGGATCAAGAATAGTCCAAGATTTACTTACCTCCGTCTGCGCTTTCACAAACTTCTCTATCAGTTCATTCTTCCTCTTTCGTTTCTCTTCAATCTCCCACCTCAACCTTTCTTCCTCAGCTTGAATCACCTCCTGTCCACCCACAGGTAAATTATGCAATTCATCCAAATCTGCCGCGGGGGATTGACCATTTTTCCACGCATTCTCTCTGTTCAATTCATCTTTCAACCAAACTTCAAACCCTTTCTTCAACTGTTTTTGAATTTTATTATTCAAATTCTTTTTCAACGTATTCAGCTCGTTTTTCTTATCTTCGATCGATAACGTTTTCTCATTCAGTGTCGAAATCAACTTGTTCGTCTCGGTCACTTCGGTATGTATAGAAGTCAACATTGCTTTAGCTTGAAGTATATCCCTTTCCTTCGATTTCAGCTCGTTATCAAAACTCTTAGCTAAACTCTGTATGTTACTCGTGATATCTTGTAATGCACTTCCTCCGGTTAATCTAGCAGCTTCACTAGAATACAATTGAGGGGCGAAAACAACTTTATCTTTATCTTTCTCTTTATTATCTCCCAACTTTGTTTCTCCAGATAATTGTCTTGAAGAACCACCACCAGTACCATTGCCATTGGTCTGTTGAACAGGTGAAGATCTAAACCGTTCATCTTCCAATATATAGTCTTCAGCAGACTTGAAATCTCTATTCTTGATTTTCGGATCAGCTCCATGATCCAATAAAGCTTTTACCAATCTTCTCGATCTGGCTCGGGCAGCAATCGTCAAGGCAGTTTCACCATCTTCATCTTGAAAATTGATCACGTCCGCTAATTCCTGTGGATAATCCGATAATCTAGATAAAATCGTTTCCATGTAATATTTCGCAGCGTGAGTTTTACCTTTACTCAAAGCCAAATTGGCAATGTGATGGAATACCGTCCGATTCTGTCTATCTATATTCAACGTCGATCGATGTAATAGTTCGTAAAGTTCGGGGAATTTCCGTATATCATAGTTGTTGGCGAACATTACACTTCTCATTAGAGGAGTTTGATCAGCATTGTTACCAATGAATATTGACGCTCCGGCCGTTAAGAGCAATTTGACCACTCTTAATCTGCCCATCGCACACGCCCAATGTAAAGCCGTATGATCATGGTCATCAATTCGACTGTTTGGATCGTAATCGTGCGGAGGTGATACGAGAACTTGTGGTATTTGAGGTGTATCCGATAAGAAGTAGTTCAATATCATCTCGGTATATTCTTTAGGACCTATGGAAGGAGCTGAAAGATCATCTTGATGATGTTGATGATGTAATCCACCTGAACCAGAACTTGAAGCTGGTAATAACCCCATTGCCAAATTCCTTGGACTCCCTTGAGGGGTATGTACGGCTGAATTACCCCGTATTCTACGTAATTGGGAATACTGATCTTGCTCCTGCTGTTGATCTTCATCCATCATCATCGTGGCTGCATTTCGTTTCCGCGATACCGAATCTAACGTTTCCATCTGGGGTAACAGGTTCATCTGAACGCCTAGAGGAAGGCCCATATGCATACCGTCGACATCCATCGACGGATGATGGTGGTGGTGGTTGTGTAAACTACTTTCACCTAATTCCACTTCCGAGGCTACAGGACTGGGCGTCTGACTCGACGAATCTGCATCTTCAGGTGAACCGGATGGGGTCTCTTCCACTTCTCCCGATCGCATCGTAGTGTCCATATCAGGAGTAGATTCCTGGTTTCGGTGGGTGGTACGAGAAGCTGATGCTGAAGCGGCCGCAGCGAGTTGAGCTTGAGCTTGTAGTGCTGCTGCGGAGGTTGGTCCAGTCTTCGAAGGTGTACCTTGCTCTTTGTTCGACTTGCGTTCTCTCTCTTTCCTTGATTTTGTAGGTGGTGCGACACTATGCTTGGGAGCTGGAGGAGGGGATACGGCAGTAGGGACATAATCGATAATGGGTCGTAGTAAATCTTCGACACCGTATTGCTTGGCTAATGCTAAACCTCGTTCGATGGGGATCCAGGTACCTGCGTGTCAAAAGGAATTGCATCAGCTTTCATCGTCGATATTGGATCAACATAGCTGACAGACCTTGGTATTTTCCATATCCACCTTGAACCTTCTCATGTTCACCTTTCTGCACTTCTCTTTCTAGCACTCTTGTACGTTGTGGTTTATCGAATCCTGCCACTTTGAGGATCTGAGTCGCGTTCAGATACGCGTCGGACCTTCTTCGCATGACCGCGACATCTCGACAGAGCATCTCGTAGACGGGACTTATAGATGATGATTTATCAGCTGGAGCCTAAAGAAACGATAGAAGAGACTCACACTCCACTATACGGTACAGAACGGACAAAGCAAGTGTCAGTAAGCTGGAATTTCTTCGGATGTCACGCCACAAGCAAGCGGGATCTACTCTTACCTATACGTGGCCTACATACGCGGAGAAAGCAGATGGTCAGCTCTGATCCGTTCTGCATACTTGGAATGATTACCTGATTTTCATACTCACCTTGAAGATGGTGTTGGGACCAGCCTCACCGCCGGGTGCTACATTCTTCTTACCCATCTTGGCCATCTGACAAAGGTAGAGGCGGAAATCGGATTGAAGATAAAACGCGCTTCTTCGGCGATATGTGGAAGATATTTATACCAGTGACTGACAGATAGGTTCGCTGGGCTGCTGTGTACGAAGATAGTCCAGGAGGATGTCTTGTTAATCGTTTCAAAAGTGTATGAGAAAGTCGAGAGGATGTCTAGCGGTGCTATAACTATAGTATGATCGCGTCTGTCTTTGGTAAAATCCGAATGAGAAATGCGTCGCGGTGAACATGGGGATACGAGAGTCATTGATCATTCGCGCGTGGTGGAGGACCTGTATGCCGGATATACCGTGATATCTCCGATGTTTGATCCCGTGTGGCGATCAATGCTTAAACGCAGGTGGAGGATGTTCATGTTCATCATGATTATGATTTTCGTTCGAAGGTAAGTTGGGTGAACATTCCAGACATGACATCCTCCAGTGACATGAAGATACAGTACGACACAACAAGATGAAGGTGAGCTGAAGGTCAAGAAATATTCATACAAGCCAAGACAGTTGACTTCATTGCGGTTCTGCAGATATCAAACACCGCACCACTCCATCTATCCAATCAAGAAGTACTCACCCATTTCCTATCACTCAAGGAGGACAACGATGCCTTGGTAGAAGCTATCAACTTAAAGAAGGCAAGGGATAAAGCATATGCCAAGAAGAAATATCCCTTGGAGAGGGATAACCCAGAGGATATAGATGATAGTTCTTTGTCAGAACGGATCAGTGAAGAAGAAGAGAAGAGGTTGGATATAGCGGAGAGGAGGGGCTGTAGTGATGAGTTGGTGTGGGTGCAGAGTGAGGTGAGTTTAACGCCTTCACTGCCGTGAAGGGGTTTACTCTAGCTACGGCAGTTCGGGGTGGGATGGGGGCGGTGTTTGTATCAAGGGTGGGAGGGTGGGATTACATCATATGGCAGCTTGGGGTGGGATGGGGGCGTAGTATCTACAAGGGTGGGAGGGTGGGACTGATATATAGTATAATGTTCTGCAGTAAAGCTGATCATCCATTATCACTCTTAGGTGATCAAGTACCTATGTCAACCGTATAACCCAACCTCTCGACAAACCGCCGACGGAGTAGCTAGACTAGCGGATGAATTGCAGGATCATCAATTGACGAAAGCCGAGGTGTTGCAGATCACGAATTTGGCTCCGACCGAAGTCGTAGAGTTGTATGCGGTGAGTAGTCTCATCTGCGTAGTCCGTCTCCCTTTCGTACAATCATCAGGTCCATCCTGGCCTCTCATTTTATGCAGTGTTATATACTTAGATACTATCTTTAGAACAGACTACCTTATACTGACATGACTTCTTCCCTCAGATCATCGAAGAACCCGACACACGATATTACCCCGACGCATCCGTCAAACTCGAAGAAATCGCCAACCAAATCTCCTCCACACTCTCAACACACCCACCACCCGAACTAGCTCAGTGGACCGGAGTTGGTAGTACGGGAGAAGATCAAGGGGAAGGGTACGAGCATGAATATGTGCATCAGGACGAAATGGAGATGGCTGCGATGGGTATGGACGAGCAGGAATACGTGTTTGAAGGTGGAAGGGATGGTGAGGGAGGGGTGGACGATGAGAAGGATGAGAGTATGGATTAGAGTACTCGTGTGTCACCAAGAAAAGAAATATACCCAAAATCAACTTTATATCAAGCATACATATACCCCCATCCATTACTGTATATATACTGCCACAACCATAATGAACAATATGATCAATATACCATCCGTTCTAACATATACCTCGAGTGGTCATTCTGATGGATCAACTCCATTGACCTCGAATTCGGACTCTACAAGGAACAAGCAACACGAAACGCAATTAGCAGCTTTCCTAGCATCCTAGATACTCGGACAACACTGTATTTCACAAGTCGATACTCACTGATCGTCTTCCTCGCCAAAATCCCGCAGGATGGTTCCCACCTTCAGTCCCATTACTGACCTCGATACCATTGGGGGTATGACGGACAGAGTATCCTTGCGAACTCGAAGCAGAATTGGAATTCCCCTGGCCAGTGGAGGAGTTACTTGTCGCATACTCGAATTGCGTGAGATTCGGTATCGGCAAAGGCAGTGGGGTTATTGGTTGTTCACCATTGGAGTACGACATATCGTGAAATAAATCGGAATCGTAATATGAAGTGAAGGAATGAATGATGAAGAGAAATCCGACCGACTCGTGCTAAATATATCTATCGTACACCAGGATACTTAGATCCTCCAGTCTTGGCTATCGACTGCCTGTGGCCGAAGAAAGGAGGATCGGATGACGCATTTTGGGCTTCGTGTGTGAAGATTTCCTCCTTATCGAGTTAAGAAATCTGTGACATTTCGATATATATACGTAATAAGAAAGGAAAAGCATCGAGTTGTCTAGAACTCGAGTGCTCTTTACAGAAATATCGTCATCCTTCTGCCTTCTTCCCAATTCTCACCGCACGTATCCGAAACCTCTCTTCTACGCATCCATTTACCTATCAACCCATCACTCATCTTTCGGCTTATCATCACTAGCTTCGTCAAACTTCTTATCGGTCCCAACGGCTCTAGAGGCAAATTCGATACTTCCCTTCACCTCTTCGGAGGACCTCTCATGGAGCTTGATGGATGAGTCTTTGACGGTATTGATAATGCTCTGGAAAGTATCGGATCGAACGATATCTCTAGTGGTACTGGATTTCGTACTGGTCCCCAGCAAGCTACAGTACAGAGTAGTTCGAATATGACGAGATCAGTCAATCAGTATAGGTAATCTGAAGGTACTGATCGGATTCGACTAACCTAATCAAACCTTTCACATCCCTTGCTCCGACATTGATTTTGGACTCTTCGCTCTGACTATCTACACCTTCGCCTTCATCTTTCCTAAAGATAGATGAACGATTGACATTTTGGATCGAGGAGACCCGATGTACGGTCTTCTGACTATCATCATCTGGTGTTTCGGGTAGATGAGGTGGCAAATCTGTATTATCGATCAGATCGGAATCTATATCAGGATTGGAAATAGAATCAGATGATTTGGTCATTCTGTTGTTGAACTAGTATGGAATTTTGGATCGGGAGTGTGATATAGATACAAAGATTGAAGGTGTTCAAGTACATACTATACGAAAACGGTATATATGCCAACGATGCGTTTGCGAGGTCTAGTATGGATAATATGCTGTGGGATTTCATGATCGGTGCTTGAAAGAAGAAGCAATTGTGCTTCTATAAGCATTTCGTAGCCTACAGTACTGATCCAGTCAAATGTGGGAGTCAAAGGATGATGAACATTCAAAGGAATGACATAATCATCAACACAGTTGATAGTATCCCTGAGTAGGCTTTGTTCGAGCCCCCTGCATATGACCAATGTTTATAAGCTATGGTATATGAGATGCATGGTATATATAACATGATTACAACAATTGTCGGTACAAGACAGGACTAATGCAAGCTAGGCTAGCCAGATTCAACTCTAGCTCTGAGAGGACGTAGAAGTCGTAGAAGATTCGCCTGACGAGGTTGAAGATGCAGTAGTCGATTGTTCGGATGAGAAATCAGAAGGGATACAGTAACGTCGCAGAAGTCTTTGGTAGGATGTGGCAGTCAGTAACATCATCTTAACATCACTTATCCTTCGACATCTTATATCTCATGCATGCATCATTGTATCGAGCGAAGAATCTGATGAAGATGTAGTACTAACCATGTGTATTGTTTATGATTGATCAGGTGAAAGCATATATTGCATTATATATCAGAAAGCATATAGTACAGGAAATGTATACACAAACGTGATGTTGATCTACTGTATTTACTGTATGTATAGAATACAACCACTATACTGAACGGTACTGTATTAATATAAAAATCGATCTTTTCTCTTGTCGTTTCTATCTTAGTTTTTGTTCGTCTTGTTCTTCTCCTTTTATCCACTTCAGAGACTGATTCACTAATCGTTGACTTTTTGCCTTTCTTTCCTCACCCACTCCCAAGCGACTTCCTCCGCAGCGGACTTTTGTCTACCATCTTTCCCAATCTCTTCCTGTACGTCCCTCAATAACATGCCATTACCCGCTATGATCCCCACCACGCAAGCCCAAGCTTCACCTAACTGTCTCCATGTGCTCAATCTACCTATACCGAGACAACACAGGTTCTGCCACACACCCTGTAAAATCTCCAACTTGGTCATCAACTGCTGGACCGGCATTTCCCCCAGTTTTTCGACGACCTTTCCTCGGGTGGTGCAGTTTTCTGGCAAAGACAGGAGATCAGGTATGAATGGTCGATGGGGATGATGTAAGTGTCGATGGATCAGTCCGAAAGTCTCGGGAGAAGGGAGAGGTAAAGGTACGATAGGTAGATGTAAAAATCCTTTCGTATCGACCACTGGCGATGGTACGGATGGTGTATCATTCTCGTCCGATTCGGATGACCAAGATGCATTTGACGATCCATCTTCTTCTTCGTCCGAAGGATCTGATGTTTCACTAGATTCGAAGATAGCTGGTAAAGCGGTTGATACTGCAGCTTCAGAAGGTGTTCGATAGTTTATCGAGGAGGAAGATGATGCTTGAGATGAAGTTGTTGGTGGTGTGGTAAGTTTAGGCCAGTATGCACATTGAGTGGCGAATACCAATGACCTATCCACGGTTATTTGGTCAGCAAGAAATTCTTCCAAATACAGTGTTGAAAGTCAATGAAAAGACTTACATCACTGGGACAATCATTTTGCCTTTTTGGCTTTCCGCTCCTTTCTTCATTATTCCCAATACCATATCCGGTTCTCTCCGCTTAGCCTTATCTGCCCAATGTGGCTTACTGCCTCCTAGTACCTCTGGAATGGCCAGTGGGAGTGTCGAAGTGGGCTGAACAGATGGGTCAGGGTGTGGGATAGTGGCATAAGGTCGGTACGCGAGAGTGATAGTTGATATAGATGGGAGTATGGGAGTAAGTCGATCAAGTATATATCCAATTGGCTAAAAACAACACATCAGCTCGATTCGTATCGAGTGATGAGTGGCTTGCTTGAGGGGTAACTTACGATATCTCTCAAGTCATCCATATCGATACTAGGTACAGGAGGGAACTTGGGATAAGGAAGCATGAGTGGTACTCTAACTTGACCTTGAACTTTATTTTCAGGTTTCCAAATTGATTTTCTCCATCTTTCTAACCTAACTCTATCCATCACACTCAACTTCTTACTTTCCTCTTCCTCTCTTTTCGCCCTCTCTCTTTCTTGAGATCTCAATTTGAGTGGAGTCGGACGAGCTTTCAACCCTTTCTTCGACTTTGTATTAATACCTGTACCAGAAGAAGAAGGCAATCTGTTGATTTTCGATTTAGCTCTTTGGATGGATGAGATTCGTTCTCTACCGTATGGTTTAGAAGCATGTTTACGATAAGTGAATTTCGGCGCTCGACCTATACCCAGACCTAATGGTTTCTTAGACTTTGATGACGGTGTGACACCGGATAAAGAAGTCTGAAGGGATGTGGAGATAGCATCGATATCGGTAAGTTCGAAGACGGATGGTGTAGGTGAAGCTGAAGGAGTGTTTTCCTTGTTGGAGAATGTTCGATATTGATGATGATGAGGCGATAAGTAAGTTGTCATGATGATAGGTAGGATACTGAAGTAACTCTACTTCATGGAGTCAGACAGAGTACAAGTACATTTTGAGAAAGGAAGATATAGAGGGAGTTATATACTTACGTTGAATCAACTTCTACCCTTTGTTATTGCTATCTGTATGGTGTTGATGTGAATTGCCACTTTTATTGGATTTACTGGAGTGTTCAGTGCTGTTGATAAGTATGTTGTTGTGATAAGTAAAGAAAATACCATCGGATTGGATGATCTCGACTGGAATGCAAATTAATATATGCTGCTTTACAATCATCCTTCACCATCTGATCATATATGATATACGGAAAGAAGTCAATGCATCGATGTTCATTGAATAGATGGTGAAGTGTCAAAGGTCCTTTGTATCTCTGCTATTGCCATCATCCAACATTCACCACTCGCTTTTGGTAATGTTTCGTGGGTGATGTGTTGTGTTTCGTGTGTTTATAGTTTTATATCTGTTTAGTTTGATTACTCACTGAAAGCTATTTTGATCGGAACTTTCCCTATCCAGTGTTTTTGAAGTTGTGTGTTTGTGTATGAGTTGTGTCTGAGCGAAGATCATTGGTAGGAGTACCAGGTGAAAGGCTTTCAGGTATAAGGTCGATAACAGTCAATCCTTGCTCGTATCTCCCATCTCTCTTTTACAGAAGCATATCATCGAATACTCCGTGAGCACCCAACACAAGCATCACTAACGATGTTCCCCCTGATTTTCTCCCTCAAGGTGTATATTGAAGAGCTCATTCAAGCATTACCCCACTCGATGAGAAAGGTGACGAGGTGATGAAAGCGGAACTGATGGTTGCTATCCAACACAAAACACAAGACATACAAAACACGAACCGTGCGTTTTGTAATTTTTTCAACGTTGCCACTTGGCCTCTTTGATGGTTACGTCCACATTACCACTTCACCAGCTCATCACCTTACACATCCCGATTTCATACATATAAAAACAACAAGAGCGATCATGCATATGGAGACTGGTCATAAACCTCTGCTTGTATACCATCACATGTATTATTTATTTCTTGTCGTTACCAGAGTAAGAGGTAGATTTATCACCTGATGGAGAAGTGTATTCGGCATATCCATTACCTATGCAATACTTCGCACATCAGCCATAATCTATCCACAGCAGATGATTGACTTACCACTGTTGTAGTAGGTCGATCCATTGGTATTGGAATAGTAGTATGATCCATTCGAGCTAGAATATTCCCAAATACTGAGCAAGTTTCTCTTCAATATTCGGGAGGTGATCAGACGAGAACTCACTTTGAACAGTGGTAACCTTGATTTCCACTTGAATCGACTCTTGTGTCGTAACTATTGCCCTGTTCAAACAATCCTCGCGTCAGTACATAATCCATGTATCAAAGACTTGTAGTCTACCTACTTGCGAGTTGGTACCATAACCTGTAACATGGTCTTTTGAAGGCATTTTGGTGATGTGACGTGGCGTGGTAGGTATTATATCAGCTCAAACAAGCAAAATGAGTGAAAGTATAAGTAGTCGTTAGGATTGACATATGGAAGTCAGTCCCCCTTTCCTCTTATATGCATCATGAGATGAATTGACAGTTTACCAGCACAACAAGATTGTGGAGCTGATGTTGATGGTTGTCAAGACCACAAGACACCGTGCTCATCGTAGCACAGGTTAGAGGATTTCAAGTGTGTCAAAGCGCATTACCATACAGACACAGTACATGTATCCCATTTGATTCCATTCCTTGATCAGATGTCAGATATCTTGGAAGCCACATTACCGCATCCATACGATAAGTAGATCATTGAAGTCGTTCCGAAGCCAAGCCACCTTATGCATGTGAACGTACTGGAATATATCATCACTGATCATATGAAGTATGGCGGTTACTCACGTTTTTAATTAGATCAATACATCTTAAAGGGTGGGATGATCGTGATAGTGAGACATCCGATGTTAGTTAGTTACCAATTGCGGTCACTCCGATGGCACCCCTTTAACAGGTGCTACCTGTTCAAATACCGTTCATTACCAGCATGAATTCTATGCGTGCGCATCGGAAGACGTAGTCAGTACTTAGTGTGGTCTAAGGTTAAATGCATGTCAAGGAAGCCTAGAAGAACGAAGAAGAGGTCAAGCAAGCCATTTTGTCTAGCTTGTACTAACTTCGGATGCAAATAACCGTACTGTACCCTTAAAAGAAGAAGATCGACAGAAAGAGCTTTCTAAACCCACATAGCAAGTTGCAATATCGGTTTGAAGAGACATATTCCGTCGCGTGATCCGAGCTCAATTAGCCGATCATTCACGGACATGCTGTTATGTCTTGATATTCTGTGTTCAGAAACCCGTTACGAAAGGAATCAAGCGTGTCACCGTGTGCAACCCGACCCAGCTTGTGAAAGCCCACTGAGCAGTATGAGGGCATCATCAGTGGCCCCCCATAGGTGATCCAGCTGATCTTCTTTGATCAACATGTGTATCGATTGATTGTACAAGTATATAGCATTCTCGCCAGATGGGACCTTGAGGGAATTAATTGTCATGAACAGCGAAAAGATCGGCGAATCGGATTAACTTGGTTCATGAGGGATAAACATGTAGATCACGTTTTGTGAGCTATAACTCGTTCCTGGAAGTGAACTACCAGAAAAAAAAGAAGAAAAAGTTTTCGATTTTCCCCCTTCTGACTGGGGAATTGCCTTTACGGTATCAAACAGCGCCATCTTACCCTATTTGATCATCATCATCATCATCCACACCCAAACTCAAATCACTTTGCGCTCTTACTCTACTCAACCACCTGCACCTGCACCTGCACCGTCACACCATCCCATCATATCGGATCACAATTACACCTTCACAACGTAAACCATCAATTGGCTGCATATCGGTCTTCCAATCTGGCGTAGGCTTAGGGAAGGAAAAACAGGAAACAGACGTCGTGTCCTGTCTTGCTGTATAGGTTCACAGCGTAACCCTCACCACACCATACTTCACCCTCTTTCCATCCATCCCACCTTCATAGGCCGACACAGTAAGGAAAAAACGAGATCGACGTTACACAATCAACCCTTAACATTAACCTGGAACAGCCGGATCGTCGTTAGTGGGCACAACATCAATTAAGGAAGAAGAAGAAGAAGAAGAAGTCGGGAAAAACTTCGTATGTCTAACTTCCATTATATATAATTTTTATCATCGTCTTTCATCATATAAGCTCGAGCGACTTGAACATTGTCACGTATACACCCTTTCATCCCTCATCCACTATGCCGCTGTCAAACATTCGAATGCTCGCTCACCTCTCGCCTCCCAGCAGGTCAGACAAAGCCTCTTCCTCCGGTGGACCATCTTCGCCAAGAAGGAAACGAAGTGCCGCTGATCTTCGCCGATTCGTCACCACCTTTTTGCCCAGCATGGGGTCCGGCGCCCAAGTCAACCATAACCCTCATCCCTCCTTGAACCTTCTCGTACTACTCCCCTCCGCAGCTCATTTACATCAACTGCCTTCACCCCCCAGTCGACCATCAGGCTTGTTATCTAGGAAATCAAGTTCGACCGTACCTTCTTTACAGAGTATCAGAGCGGGTGAAGCTATCTCTTCGACATCGTCCTCACCGGCATACAAAGGTAGAAATGGGGATGATGCTCAGGGTCCAAGTAGTTCGGTCATGGCTAGTAGGAGGTTGAGTCTCGCTCCGGGTTTAGGTGCAGGTGCACCATTGGTATCCTCAAATATGGATTTGGATCTGATTTCACCCACTTCAACACCTATACCAGGAGGAGCTGGATCCTCAACAATGACACCATCAAGTCCAATAGATAAACATACTGTGCCGCCTCCCTTTGGATCGAAATCAATCACACCACCTGGATCAGGTTCAGCAGCATCTTCCACTCAGACTTCACCCAACCCCTCGTCGATTCCTGCATTTGGAGCGAGACGATCGACTGGAACTGGGTCATCTAGATTATCAAGAAGAAGGCCTGTCACAGCTACTACCTCGAGTGGAATCGCCAGTACCATCGCCCCCGCGTTGATGGGCATACCAGGTGGAAGAGCCAGCTTGGCTGTACCTCCTGGACTAGGTGGTGTGTCCCATTCGAACAGGACGAGACCCGGTTGGGAGGCGGATGAGGTGATTGGTACATTACGAGGAAGTGGGATGGAAGGTGAGTGAAATTTCTTGTCTTTGAAAGGGACCCCATTTCTTCACCTTCACCTTCACCTTTCACGATCAAAGGATGGATATCATGTTTCATATCCGAATGAGGATCAGATCAGGCACTTGATCAGTCAAAGATCCGTGCGATTCCTCTCACCTTCTTGTTCCTGAGCTACCAGGTGGTTTGTGTGTAGACTTTGATGGCCCTGGTGGTGCTGAGAGCATGATCCGTGCGGGAAAGACATTTTTAGAGCGTTTTCCAGTGTGTGCCAGGCTAGGAGAATGGAAAACACGGAAGATCGACATGACATGGTCATCGTTCACCGCTTGGACCCTTGTCCCCTCTTCCGCTGCGAACATGATGGTGGTGCTCAACAGGACATACTTGTACATGTCTTTTCTCAAGCATTCGCCCTTGCTTCTTTATACTCCTACTCCTGATATATCCATAAGATCGCCAGTGATGGTTGATACATGATCTACCATGTCCCATCCCTCGGGCGATATTCGTTTCCGTAGATCGACGTAGATCAACCTAACTCGATCGTTCCTCACCTCTTCGTTTTCTTTCTTTCTTTCTCCTTCTTCTCTTGAACCTTTTGATTTATGGATACAAAATGATCATTGATGGCTAACTTCGCATCCCTATCCACCACAGTCACCGTCATACGACACGCTTCTCATCTTCCAGCTGTACTCGACCCTTCTTCCCACTCATCCTTCCAAGCACCTCCCATAGTCCGATCAAACGACCCTAACGAACCACTGACTCAAGTCGTACTCGTCCCATTGACCGATTCACCCGCTTTCCCCTCGCTATCTCTACTATTGCAACAAGGTACAACCCCTACCGCAGTGTGCTTCCAGCAAGATCTGCTGGATCGAGCCAAAAGGTCAGAAGACGAATGGCTACCTGGCGCTGTAGAACAGATCCGATCGATAAGCAACATGCCACACACTCCCAGTCATCCTTCTTCCACCTCATCCACCACCGCCGAACCACCAGTCATAATCGCATATTCCGCCAATCCTGCGTTGTCCCAAGCTGCCATCAACGCATGTATCAATGCGGGCGCTGCTGGTGTGATCAAACCGCCTTATGAGCTCGACACTGCTGACTTGGTCATGCGGATCGTCACCGCATACCGAGAGGGAAAACCACTATCTACCAATCCTTCACCTCCTTTAGGTCGAACGCCTTCCCCTCTCTCCCAATCACGATCACCTCTTGGTACACCGCGAAGTGAAGAAACTACCGTGGTCCTCCCTCCTACTGCACTTGATATGGGAGCAGAGCATGAGGGGGAAAGAGTTCTCGGTGCAGCAGTATCAGGTGGACCGAATGGACATCGTAAATCGTCTAGTGGAAGTTGGAACACTGAACCAGTCAAACGATCGTCAATCTCTGGTCCAGGTAGGAAATCATCTCTGACTACTAACAATAGTGGAACACTGTCGCCCCCACCTATGACATCAGACACACTCGCTTCCAAGTTATCTTTCCCACCTCTACCATTAGACTTCTCTTTACCTCAGCCGTACCCCTATGCCATGGAATGCAATCCCCGAAGGCGAAGTGTGGATATTGGTGGATTGTCACTAGCAATCAAACGAGCTTCTTTGGCTTTTGAAGATACCTCAAATCCCATTGGAACTACCCTTTCACAAATCAAGGAAGGATATTCCTTCCCTCCCTCCACACCCACCAAGAAGAAGTCGAGTAACGAACCTGCTCAAGTTGACGAGAGCGAAGGCCAAGGCTCGGAATTGGCGGAGTTGTTGAGTGCCATGTTCTGTCATTCTATGACTACGATCGAAGTTCAGATGAGCGATTATGAAGCGTGAGTGATTTTGTGTAATTGGAATATGCTAAGCTAATCGGAATGATGTTATGTAGACTATCTGCTCCTTTGAATCAAGAACATCGAGAAAAGTTGGTCCGCGAGTTGTCAACTTGGAATTTCAAACCTCACCACTTACCTGAAGGTGACCTGTATCGAGTAGCATGTTTGATGTTCGAGAGCGTTTTGAGTATAAAGGGACTGAAAGAGATGGACATTAGTAGGGGTGAGTATAGTGTAATTTATCACACATACAAAGTCGTGTATCTCTAACGCTTCAAATAGACCAAATCAACCGACTTCTCTTTGCGATTCGAGCGATTTATCACGCTCCCAACCCATATCACAACTATGTCCATGCCATCGATGTCCTCCAGGCTACATACATGTTCCTCGCTCAAATCGGTGTTGCACCTCCTTTCTCTTATATGCGCGATTGGACACCGGAGAAACCCGCTTGGCAACGTTCAGACCCATCTGACCGGGAGATAAGCGTAGGGACGAGGAGAGCTAGAGAAGTCATGAGACCCCAGGATGTGTTGGGTGTGCTGGTAGCTGCGATGGGACATGATGTTGGACATCCAGGGTTGAGTAACGCTTTTATGGTGAGTATACCGAGTTCGCTTCCAGAAATCGTCAGTACTGATATGTAGGAATTCTCTTCAGAAAAACGCAAAGGTTCCCTTATCCCAAGTATACGATGACAAGTCGGTTCTCGAAAACATGCACTGCATGCTGATCGTTCAACTACTTCGAAAACATGGATTCGGGTTCCTCATTGAAGGTGCACCTAATTCTCCAACTCAGACGATCGATCAAAAGGGATTCCGAAGGGTATTGTACTCTACTGTTTTAGCTACCGATATGAGTCTACATTTCGCTTGGATACAGCGATTGAAGGATTTCGATGAGGGTTTGAGGGAAGGGGAAATAGGGGAAGATGAATATGATAGAGTTATGATTTGTCAAGCTCTAATCAAATGTGCAGATATCAGCAATCCAGTGAGTAGTAATTGCATACGGGAAGGAAGCTTCTTGTACATATATTGACATTGGTGATGTCGTGTAGACTCGACCAATCGACGTATCTCAACATTGGTCATCCGTCTTACTTGAAGAGTGGGCCAAACAAGCTTCTTTAGAATCCGATTTGGAATTACCGGTCTCAGTGGTAGCCTCGGCCGATGCGGCATTACAAGCTAAAGGTCAAATTGGATTCATCGATTTGTTCACTTTACCGCTATTCGAAGCTGTATCAGAAGCTTTACCTGAACTTCAAGTTTATGCTGATTCATGTGCGGATAACCGGGATATTTGGCAAAGAAGACTAGATACACTTACTGCTCCTCCTCCAGAGGATCAGGTGGATGTCCAAGTGGAAGAACAGATGATCCAACCTTTGGTCGAAGGTGCATCTCACGATGAAAGGTTCAGAACTCTTTTCCCGTTGTTATTACCTACGACGTTAATTGCGGGATTAGATGAATGGGCTTCTTCAACAACCACAACCACGACGGATCTCACTCCACCTACGCCTACTTCTTTGAATACCGAGAAAGACTCGCAACATCCCCAATCGCCCGCCGCCAAGACTATTAGATCGGTGTACAAGGCGAAATTGGCTGCACAAGCTCCCAGAGGAAGAGTTACATCTAGTTCTTGGGCTAGAAGTTTGACAGAGTGGAACGAAGGTAGAAGGATGTCGACACCTGAAGTGGTTGTTTCAAGGGATCAATTCTCCTCATGAGGAAGGTTTTCGGCAAGACATAATTTCAGATATATAATTGCATCAATTTTTCTTATTGCTTCATAACTCATCTCACTTACATCAAGTTGTATTATTTATTTCGTGATTCTCATCTCATCTAGATCATTTCATCATCTCTTCACATCCATCGTCATATCTCCATATCCATTTCCATCTTCATTTCGCATATACATCAAGTATCTACAATTATTTATCGATAAATACAATGTAGCATGTATGACTAACTTACTTCGATCCAGAAAAGACTCGTTGATGTTGTGATCTGATCATGACTATACCGTTATTGAGGATGACAGTATCATCATTCGTGGTGTTGACCTGATGATTCGGTTATCAATGTTTACTTGATAAATCAGGACTACAGAATTTTATAATCTTTACAATTCTCTACAATGGATGATCTTGCTGTGATTAATTATGAGGATTCAAATTGATATTTATAAGCAGAGAGATGTACTTGGTTGGGTATTGTCGTCGACGTTACTGTACGGGTAGAATACGAAAGAAAAGATTAATGTATCGTATTGTCGACTCTTTACTTATTGACAAAACAAATATATGTTATTTTGAGATTCAACAGGTTCAACATATGATATGCATACGATTATTACTAAGCTCCACCTCATCAGATGAGGAGATAAGGAATCGACATTGCAGAGTCTCGATAATGTATCATGCACTTCTCGCACTCGATGTAGATTCTTTACCTTGTCCATCCGTCGATAGCAGTTCAGAAACATCCTTTGTGGCAGGACCGAAACATTCAGTCCAATGAGAAGGATCATTCCAAAATTCACTATAGCTTTACTATCAGCTCGAATTAGACTAAGAAATCTTCAAGGCTCACTTTATCATAAAGCGCTCCGCAACAGTAAAATTATCTCCGCACCGAGTTATGTACGGTGGAAGTGGTGCAATGACCTTTCGATATGTCTTATCACCACAGTCGTCTGGAAATACCCATATTCCTGCTGATTTCGTACGTCTAGTCGACTCAAAAAATACTGATAGTGGTAATGGTATTGACGAAGACTGGGTTGCAGTATAGGCGGTGGTACGGACGTTGTTATCGGTGTGTATAGAACCTTCTGTGGATTGTTTTGCGGTCATTTTGTTTGTGTTGGATAATGAAGGTGAGCTATGAGTACGGTAATGTATGGGATGGTAGTTGTAGAAATGAAGAAAAGTGAGAAAGAAAGAACAAATCATCTGTTCTCATATATGCTATTGATAGAATGAAAGACCTTCTCCAGATGACGAGGTATTGATTCGCCTTCTCGTTCTTTGTTTAAACGTGGAAAGTTCCTTTGTCATCTAACCCTTATTTGGAAAACTTGCTCTTGTATGGTACATATCATTCAGTAGCCTTTTCGCTCATGTTTTCTTCTGCGACACAATGAAAGGTGCCGCACTGTATCAGTCAGCACCAAGATAACATCGACGAGCCTCATGTCAGCTCAAATAGGTAAGCCGTTACAGGTACTATCGAAATTCACCTCTGACGAATTGAAATTTAGCATCATCGCTCATTTGCTGCATGGGTGAAGTATTTATCAACAGATATGACTTCCATATACCATCTCTCATCACTTTCCTAGATATATCATCCCCCAGGAAAAGCTGATTTAAGCTTGATATGGCTCAGCCTCAATTGCCGGTGACGAACTAGAGTTTTGCCGGATCATCGACAGGGGATCCGAACCAGTCTTCGTAATTTCTGTTACCCCAAAATTGACTACTCGTATGAGATGAATTAAAGAAAAGAGAGAGGTACAATCAGTTGGCGATACTGTACAGTATGTCATTCTAATGTGAATGAATACACTCACCGGATCGCCAAGTGGGTAACGATGTCAGTGGCTTTGCTGGTCGACCAGGGAGGTAGGTCGTCGGTCCTTTTACGATACGTAGTGGTGTTCGTATCTTTGTCTGTAAAGGACCAAATGTCATTTGGGTGTTCTCTTACTGTGCGATCCGACAAAGGGACAGGAATTTCCTGAAGGACAGTAGAAGCAGTAGTATCCCCGCTGGTAGATTGCTCGTTAGTTTCTGGAGTCATGGTAGTAAATCCAATACCTTATAGATTGATAGCGTTGTTGAGATTGTCTGCTGGCGATGAGTGGCGAGAAAACGAGATTAGCTATCTTATATACCTTTACCTTGACAAAGTAGCGGTGCGAGAAGCTACAGAAGAACAGAAGTATAATGAGACTAATCCTTTCTAAGGTGATTTCGTCATTGCAAAACTTGAGACAGCGTCATACCCTCCTTGAATCTTCGTAAACTCGAAAGGAACGGGATGTACGTTTCGCGTCTAACGGTAAATGTTTGCTATTTTATCGATGTTCAAGCAATGCAATGTCCTTTTCCCTTTACAACCATTGTTCAGAACGTTAGTGGAACTCCCTTGAGATCACACCCCGGTTTGAATGATAGGGTTCTGGACGGTTTCGTGTACTGTATTCAACGTATCATCCCGGATGGGCTCCTTAGGACATTGGAAGGGTCTTGTATTGTGTGTGAGTATCAAGACAAAGGCAATAAATGTATCTACCAATCTCGATATCCATCTGTCATAACACTTTTCGTAATCAGTTCAAAAGCCTTCCGACATGCACTTCTACCAGGAGATGTTTTAATCAAGTACCTAGCTAATCATCTTTCGGAACAGATGAAAACATGATGCATCACGCTGTATATGAATATGTGTATTACCTCGATATAAGATCATAGAGCTGATGTGAGAATCAGTCAAATTGGAAGATATACAAATCAGCTTGGTCTAACTAGGATTGCTGCTACCATCGAGTTTATCCAAATTGTCGACCGAAGGACCGAAGTGAACCCCCGATCCCGGCTCATAATTCCAGAACATCCTGATGAAGCACAAGCACATACATCACAGTATGAGTAGCGGGATTAGCACTCGGTTCGATCTGAGTCGTCCTGATGCTTCACTCACTGGGTAGCTGGTGCCGACCCCATTTGATCGGTGATGTATCTTGGCAGCGTTCCGATTACTTCACGATAAGTAGTGACACCGCTTCTATCAGTGAATGACCAGATCCTGTCATTGACCGCTTGGGCGGTAGATCCATGGGGCAGTGTATGGATTTCACTGTCACTATATCCAGTGTGAGTGATACGGGTACCGTTGGAGTCTTGTGCTGCCATATTAGGTAAGAAAGGTTAGTCTGTGGATTAAAAGTTGTATAAGGCAGTATTTCAAAGCGGGATCGGAGATGATCAGATCAAAGTGTTCGTATCCAGTGGCGACGATAAGAGATTGTCGACCTGCTTATATACCATGAGTGACGGATGAGTGAACACCCCAATCCGAGAATGTGCGAATGCGGTGTGACCGGTCCTTTGTAGCAGTAGCAGTGCATGACATCAGAGTCATTGTTATTCTGGCTTCTGCTTCTGTGTGAGGGGTGTTGAATGCGAGTGTTCACAGTGCACAAGGAGTGTCCCGGTTCAGGGTTTTGATGCTTGAATGGGTCGGTGGAGGTGGTCCATGCGTTGTTGGTCGTCGGTCGAGGTCTGTGAGTGTATAGCGTGTGTATGATATGCCATGACAGTATCATTGGAGATGAAAGGAAGGCATCAGTAAGTAAAGGTTGAGAGAGTACTACGATCATGAATTCACACCGCTCGAACATCACTCATAAGTATACCATACCAGGTAGATCTTTCTACCCGCACCAGATTCCACTAGACACCTGGCACTGACGAGGTTAATGTCAACGTCATAACAATCCAACCCAACGTTGTCAAACAAATCTGCCCTTCAACGCTGTATCTAATGGAAGACTTGGCCATCTTGACCTACGTTTCGTCACTTCTTGTCGATGGTCATATCGATGTTCAACTCCAGAATGGCCTACAATCAGTACAATAACAGGCATTCAATGTATTCACCTCCTCCTGAGAATACCCCTCATCGGACCCAAAGACCATACTCTACAGTATACCCTCCTTCTTCGAACGACTTCATTCAACCTCCTCCACCACCCAGACCATCCTCAGCATATATAGCACCTTTTCCTGGTCAGTCACACAATGATCATCCCACTTATCAACCTCCCTACCCTCCGGTAAATAACGACAATCCACCTCAGCGATACTCATCTTTAAACCCAAACATGGGACAGGCATTGTATCAACCTCAGCCTGTGTCGCTGGTCGATCCTCCCGATATCTTACCTCCTAGATCATCATCGTTATCTGCACCAGAATTAGAAAACTATACTGAGGGGAATTACAGCAATGTGAGTTGTCGATGTCTCACATCTGAATCAACACCGCGTGGATGGTCGTTCAGCCTTTTCAATTCCTCACCAAAGTTGTCATGGCTAACGAAATGCATTACTGCTTAGAATGCTTCTCAGCACTACAATACCCCGTTATACCCCCCTTTAACACCATCAAAAACTCCTTACCAAGCTCCCTTCGACCTACAAAGCCAAACCTTTAACTCACCACCACCCGAGCCAGGTGCTCAAGGCTTCTCACCGGCCCGTCACCACACTCCATCGATCGCATCTAGTTTATCTTCACTCGTTCTCGATACAAGCGATATGCAGCATCAAGCATTTCCCTCATCTTCCTCCTCTTCATTGTCATCCGCATCTGCCGCTACCGAACCACCACGTACAGTCTCTTTGCCTACCATCGAAGGTCTGCAAAGCGATGCGGCTACACTAGATGCAGCGGAGGATATGGATGAGGTACTATGGGCGCAGGACGTACTTCGATTGGTAGATAGACAATTGACCCCTAGTGGAGGGGGTGGTCCAACAGATTTCACTCATTCAGAATCTTCTCCAACTAACATTTCCAGATTATCGCCAAGCCTGAAAGACCTATTGGAAAATGCCGTCCCCATAATCATCGTCGTCTCCACATCACCTAATACAAAAGCCTCAGCATTGGCTTTATATCTGAAAGCGAAATTGCAATCTTCGGGAATATGTCAAGAGATGTTACCTAGAAATCAAAGATTGGCTTTTAAAGATTTCGAAAGTGCTGCTAGAAATGGCGAAACGAGGGGTTGGTTCAGGCTTGGAAGGGATTACGAAGGTGTGAATGATATGAGTAGGGCAAAGGATTGTTATGAACGAGGAATGAAAAGGGGCGATTGTGAATGCACTTACGTGAGTGAGATGATATGCCTACCATTATTGTCTTTTAGATATCGCCGAGTATTGAAAACCCATCTTGCAGGAAGATTGACTGATTGTGATTGATCCACTTACAGCGAATGGGGATGGCCCATCTCCTTGGTCAACTCAACCTCCCTACAAACCCTTCCACCGCTCTATCACTCCTCCGTCAAGCTTCAGATAATTCTACCGTCGATTTTCCCCAGCCTTCATACGTGTACGGAATGCTCCTAGCAGGGGAATTGTCGGTACCAACGGAAATACCGGCCAACTTGGTTTTACCACCTACTTCGGTCCCCTCCGAGGCATTGTATTCTCAATGGACATTAGCCAGAGATGCTATAGAAAGAGCGGCATACTTCTCTTACCCGCCTGCGCAGTATAAAGCTGGTCATTTATACGAGCATGCGGAGTTGGGTACACCATACGACCCGCTGGTCAGTGTCAATTGGTATACCTACGCAAGCAAGAATGGAGAGAAGGAAGCGGATATGGCTCTATCTAAATGGTTTTTATGTGGAGCAGAGGGGCATTTCCCAAAGAATGAAAGTTTGGCTAGAACATTTGCGGAAAAGGCTGCAAGGAAGAATCACCCGAATGGATGTTTCGCTTTGGGATATTACTTCGAGTGAGTGGCACGACTACGGAGTAGGTCGTTTTGGTATAAGTGCTTACCCAATGACTACTTCTACTTTCATTGTTCAGACTCGGTGTTGGGGGAAGGAGAGATCTAGACCAAGCTAAGAAATGGTATCAGAAGGTGAGTAACGATCTATCCGAAGTTTTCCATTCATTATCTCGCTAATGATACCTCGGGTGGCGAATATAGGCCGCCAATCTAGGTAACACTGATGCTCCACTGCGATTATCCGCTCTATCGGCCCCTGTACCCACCTCAATATCCATGGCCGAGCATGAGACCCGCTTGAACGATACTTTGGTCCGACGTCGTACTCAAGCTAAAATTCGGTCTGATCGACAATCAATCTCTCGACCTACTCGTCGACATAATCAACAGGCTCCACAGCAAGCTACGCCAATGCCTATGCCACAAGCTTACACCTCACCTAGACCACCCGAATGGGATCACCGTCAAGCTACACCGGTAAATGTGCCCATGCCTATGCCTATGCCTACATCTTCTCCGTCACCCATCTCCCCGGCAATAAGGGTAGGACAAATCATGTCTCCCAACATCAACAATACGGGGTATATACCTTCTTCCAACTCGTTCCCTAGCAGACCACCAATCCCTCATCAATCTTTCAACCAGGGTCCAAACTTGGATAAACACAATCAGACTTTCCCAAATAATCGAAGACCCCAACAAGGAAGGATCGATGAGAATGGAAGACGTCGACCTCCATCGGGTGTTTCTACCAGTACTTCGTTGAGTGATTTACCGATCCCCGACGAAAGGAATAAACCACCAAAGAAGGAAGCTCAGACTTTTGCGGAGATGGGATTTCAAAGTAAACCTGTAGAAGAGGAGGGATGTGTGGTCATGTAGTTGGATAGGTGCATTACGTATATCGCGAATGCAGTATGCATGTACTGTAATCTAGGATATCAAGATGTACCTTATCATATCAAGTTGAACATGATCTACCATCGACACTATGAGCACCGTGTTAGCCGTGTTAGAGATCCTTTCAGTGGTCATCTGTTGATGATCAACTAATCCGTTGATCATTTTTGACTTCGATAGGGGTACGATCAGTATCAGTATCATCAGTAATTCCATCGCCAGGATCCATCACTACCAAACCATACCTACCCTCTTACTCCCCTGCCTTCCGTTCTCAATCAATTAAATCCATCCGGTTTCCTCTCCACATCTGCGTCCTCCCTCCAGGTAAAGGTTTATGAAACCTTACTGTGAGATCTTCATATTCTCCAATCCAAGTTTCTGCAAAAGCATCAAGTGGGCATTTCTCATTTGAGTCAGTTCTGTAGTATGTTGTATGTCCGTTGCAAGTTGTCTTTAGCCGTACTATGTCACCTCGATTATACATTATATTGAGAAATGATTGAAGTGCTCTACATTGCACACCGCACGGTCAATGTTACCACAGTCGGCCGTCGGAAGTATTGAGCAGATAAAGCTGTTACTCACGTTACTACCCGTGAATTTTCGCTAGTCTCGCGATGTTCATACCATTCCCCATGAGGTACGTAAATGAATTGGCCATCAGAGTCAAGGAAGGTAGTTTCCTTGCTATTCGTTATCGATGTTCTGATGGCGCTCTTATGAATTTTATATCTAGGAAAATAAGATTATCATCCTGAACAACCCCTTATCGAAGAGAGAATGATGCCAAGCAGAGTAAGATGGTATATAAAGCACATACACGATATTTTTAGATGATTCGCCACTTGCAGATTCGCCTTGGGTGTTTTCATTCGAGACGTCCTCATCAGGCTGGGTTCCTGACCTTGAGGTAACATCAAGGTCAGTGTATTGTGTTTGATGATCTGTCATGTGAGTAGTCGGTTCAGTGGATGAGTATGGTTGAATGAGAACGGTATTCTAAAGATATCTGACTTCTGTTAGGTTTAGTGACAGATGATGAACGAACATCTGACCATCGTGCTGAGTATCAGGTGAAGCACCTTCCTTTGGTTTTCTGACCATCCCTCAGTACGAGTATAGCTCGGAATCGAGAGAAGAAAGGTGAGTGTGAGTATGTGTCCCATGCTCTCCATCGTCCGACAAGTCTCCTCCTCCTCCGTCTTTTCCGGCGGATTTGATTATCTAAGATCAAGATTCATGATCAAGATCATCGGTCCGGACCGACGCCTGCTATAAATACTCGCCCGCACTTGAAATAACGATAAATCACATCATCATCAGCTCCTTCTTGCTTCTCTCCTGTGTAAAACATATATATTCGCAGGATTATAGCCGTTCATGTACATAGTATCTAATATCACTCGAAGTATCCTACGAAATCAGTCAAGTTCTGTAAGAAGTATGTCAACTCAAATTCCCAAGACTATCAAAGCTATCCAGGTGAGTCTCCAACGCTTCTCAGCCCGAAGCTAGATACATGTGCGGCTTACTAAGCAGGAGATAGGTCGACAAAGTCGGTGGACCAGAGGTCAACGTGTTGAGAGAGATACCTACGCCGGTACCTAAGGAGAACGAGGTGTTGATCAAGGTCCAGTGGAGGTGAGTCCATTCAACGTCCTTTTCCCCAGAGGTTCTTTTGGCTGATGTGGTTTGTAGTGGTGTGAATTACATTGATAATTGTTAGTAACCTCTCTATCGTAGCAGCACATTGTTGACACACTTCGTCCAATTAGATTTCCGATCAGGATTGTACCCTGTCCAACACCCTTACACTGTAGGCCAAGATGCAGTGGGCACGCTCGTCCAAGCACCTGAAGGGTACCCCATCAAAGTGGGCAGTAGGGTATTCACCACTGCTGGAAGTGCTTTTGCAGAATACCTAGTAGCTTCCAGAGATAGAGTCGCGGCTCTTCCTGAAGACATTGATCCTAAAGATGGTGTATCGATGGCTACTCAGGGATTGACCGCCTTGTACCTCCTCAAGGAGAGTTATCCAGTTAAGAAAGGTGATTGGATATTGAATAGAGCTGCCGCGGGTGGTGTGGGGTTGATCTTGACTCAGGTGAGTGTTTTCATCTTAATCAGTCCATGAGTCATACTCATTCACGAACAAAAGCGTATTTATTGATATGGGTTACATGCTAATTCATATGATAGATCGCCAAATATCTCGGTGTCAATGTCATTGGAACTGTATCTTCCCAATCCAAAGTCGACACAGTCAAGCAATCTGGCGCGGACCACGTATTACTCTCGAGCGATTCATCCGAATCGAACGTGAAGAAGGTACTTGAATTGACAGGTGGTCAAGGTGTACATGCCGTTTATGATGGTGTTGGAAAGGACACTTGGGAAGAGGATTTCGAAGTGGTAAGGAGAAAAGGAACAATTGTGACTTATGGGAATGCTTCGGTGAGTGACATCGTCATTGCTATCTTATTGCAAAAGCAATGTAAGATATATCAGGCGTGTGTAGGTCGTAGATTGACTTTTGTTCTGGATATACTAGGGTGCGGTCCCACCATTCCCTGCCACGAAACTCTCACCCAAAGCCCTCAAGGTCACTCGGCCAACCTTGTTTGCCGTAGTGAAAACCCAAGAGGAATGGGACGAGTATACTTCCGAATTGATCGATATCACCAAGAAAGCCAAGATTCATTATGCTGTTCATAAGGAATATGGATTTTCGGCTGAAGATGTCATCCAGGCTCAAAAGGATATACAAGGAAGGGGAACCGCTGGGAAATTGTTGATCAAAATATCAGAGTAGAGAAGAAATCAGAAATATGTAGAAATATTGGAAGTATGACGTGAGAAGTAACTTGATTATGAGATACATGCGAATGTGGTTATGTATATTTATCCCTTAACTAAAGAAGCTACAACGAAACTTGCTGCACTACCTATAGCTAGACCAGTGACCAAGCAGAAACTTGCCAATGTACCAGCCACGTCCCTCTCGTCTTCCTCTATCCTCTTATTCAGCTCTGGCGAAGAAGCTACGATCATACATAATGAACCGATGTACCCGTTCGTCAATCCCAATAATATGATTATCAGGAAATATATCAGATCTGAATTGAATACAGGAGTGGATGTTCGAGAGGTCGTATTGCACAGGAAGATCAGGGGTATGAACAGTGTACGCAAGAGTGATAAGAATAGTATACGTGGTGGGGAGGTAGTGAATAGGAGTGAAATTGAGGGTAAGTAGGTACGACCACAGTAATCGCCGACTAATAATGCAGGATTAGCAAGAGCTTCATCTACTAAATGGACTCGATTCAATCGGTTGAGTTAGTCGGGAACTCACTGTTGAATAGCAAGAAATGTAGGGGGATAAAAACGTCTGGTTGGAGTAATCGAGGTGTGGGCTGATGGGTTGATACAATCATCGTTGTGATTGGTGGGAAGATCGACTGGAGACACATTAAATGAGCACAGACCCCCTCTCATCAGGTATACTTTCGCTTCAATGTCACCTGATGCTGGATTGAGTAACCAGCAAGCATGTGATGTTGAGGAAACCCTACTCACCAAAGTAACGATGAACACCCATGCCACAGCAACCATCAACAGTGAATTCTTCTTGAACACCTTCCTAGTCAACCCTTTTTTCTCTTCTCTTGGATTATCTTCAGGTAACATAGTGCTTGTAGAGTTGGTTATACTTGAATATTCAGGATGATCCATCAGATACCTATGAGCGACTAGACAAGCCATCGTACCGATTGATCCTGCTGCCCACAATCCTACACCAGCCATCGTCGAGGCTTTGCTGCCTTTCTCTTCTTGTTTGTTCCGAGTAGCAATGATGGCTAGGATAAGTTGAACGAGTGAGACCAGTACGGCTATACCACCTTGACCTGACATCACGGCCAGTATCTCCTTGGATCCCCATAATGCCGATAAGGCGAATACACCTGATTGAAGGTATGCCGTAGAGATTGATAGTATCACGGTGGCCAGGACGATCGTAGGGAATAGTAGCTGGGGGGATAATGATGGTAGGATTAATGGAAGTAAGGGGAAGGTGAGGATCATCGCTGTTACCAAGAGTAAGAGCAATGACCAATGTATTCGTTTGGATGGTGAGGTCTATGCGCAACCATTTACGATGTCAGCGGTCAGCAAACTTCGAAGATAAATAAGACTTACATCCCCTACGTTCCTCTGAGCTAGACCGAGGAAGAACAAATTACCAAAGCAGTACGAAGATGAGACGTAGCTCGCAAGATTTGATTTGACACTTGAACTGGAATCGGGAGGGAAGAACGTGATGAAGAGCGGTATCGTACAGATGAGAGCTGTCATATGCTCTAAATCAGCTTTGTATCCCACGCAGATATGGAGTTCGAACAGCTTACCATTCCAGCTCATCAATACACCTGCACCGAGTACCCAGAAAGACAGATATACTTTTGGTTCATGTCGGATGTCCTTGAGTCCATCTCGTTCTCGATGAGAAGAAGCGTCGTCCCCAACCGACAGGGGTTCGTACTCTCCTGCATTCACCCTTGATTCCTCTGAGGGCGTAGCGAGGAGAGATCTCAGTGATTTGAACATGATTTGTTCTGGATATGCAATGTATATGATTTGGAGTGAATGAACAGAGTCAATGTGTACGATGGGTTAGTATCCAGTTGTTGATGATGATGCACTCGTATCGGGCGTTTGCGAATGATTCCATAACTTTACTTACACTTTAAACACTCGCTACACCTCAATCAATCTCTTCTTCTCTTTCCTGTCCAACCTTATTCAATCTGACCACACTTTGCATTCACCTTGCTCCCTTTGATTCCTGCTCTTCATCCTTGGGAGCGCATCGACATGTCCGATCCTTCAGATTCTTCTCTGAAGATCCCAGACGGAGATTCGAATATCGTTGAAGACCCAAAACTCTCGACACCTCAACCACAACCACTTACACTAGAACCCGCCGCTTCTTCACCTGTCATTCCTACTTCTGCCCTTATCCAGTCTTCTCCTGTCATCCCTCAATCGATACCCACATCATCCACTGCGAATATAATGTCGTCCGCACCGGTCGAAATGCCTACATTCACACCATACATACCTAATACAGGTGTAAACGGTAGAAGGGCAAGTTCTAGTGGTAAAGCAGCTAACGGACAGCATAGGAGCGTAGGGTGGGTGATATCTTTACCGTATCCTCCACATTGGTATACATAGATAACTGATCCACAATATTGCTCAATACTGTAGTCCTGAACTGTCTACCCCGTCGAAATTATCGCAAGCATCAGGAGGTATTTTTGTACCAACCGGAGAACCACCGTATGAACCACCTCTTGATATCGTATATCCACCTGACAAGATCCCAAATCCACATTGGGGCGATATGACTCCTCAACCTATCATCGAAAATTTTCCTGCGAATTCTCTCTATAGACCTAAATATCTACCGGCTGATATAGATGACAGGCTGGATAAGAAAAGTGTTTGGATCGGGGTGGAGAAGGAGAGTGGTGAGTGCCCCATTTATTTTTTCGTTCAATACGCTTCAACGTCGTGAAATTCCCTGCTTGCAACATACAGCTTTTGCTGATGAGGCCTCCTCATACTGCAGCACGCGCAGTGTACTTCCTCCCTCCAACATGCCAATGCTGTAAGAATCCCGCGGTAGCCCAACACTGCGATCGTGGGTGGCCAAACTGTGCTAGATGTATAGGAAGAGGAGTGACATGTATACCTGGTAAAGCATGGGGGATGATGCGTCCAAAAGGTAAACGTCGGAATCTCAAAGCGGAAATGGGAAGAACGAAACTACCTAATGAAGGTACTTCAACCCCTATCAAGAATGGAACCTCTTCATCTTCACAACCTAAATCTACACCGTCATCTTCGGCTAAAGGTAAAGGTAAAGCAGTTCAGCCAGACAACAGCCATCCTGATCTTCTCCACGAACCTATAAATCTCGATCAATCGATGTCGACCAATGATGAAAAGGAAAAGCCCAGGAAGAAGAGGAGGCTTTCTGGAGGGGCGGGCGGAGAAATCGGTGTTAAGCGTATACGGCGTAAATCCCATCGAGACTCCACCAGCATGTTACCACACACTTCCAGTCGCCCTCTCTCTGCAGCCGACCGCCAGTATTTCTCAAGATTAGAAGATAACGCTAGGAAACCACCTTTGACAGATATGCATGGTCCTTGCCCCGTATGGGCTAAGACCAGAGGATCATTACATGCTGCTTGCGAATATCTGCGAAATCCAAGGGCGACAGCAGGTGCTAGTGTCGAGATCGGTGTCGGTGGGATAGCGAGAGGAGTGGTACTGGAAGGAGATATACCGGATGCTCAAGGTGCATACTGGGGTACGGGCAAAGATACGGGCACTATCATCACTGCAATGTAAGTTGTTTCTACTCTAGTTAAAAATCCACGCTAAATTGTCCATCGCTATAGTGGTCCTTCTAGAAAGCAGAATTCGGATTACCATCAAGACCTAAATGGGTCGGATCCCCCTGCACCGATTTCCCAAGAGCCTTTGGGAGGACCCCGTATGCAATCATTCACACCTCCTCTCAACATTTTTCCACCTTCCCAAAGTCGAGCATTGGCGGCTAGTACTCAGAATCAGATCAAACAAGAAAATTCTACTGTCGGTAAAGATGTGAAGGAAGCACCCGAAGTTGAAGCCTTGCTCATGGCTCACAGAGCTCGAACGCCTGTGGCTTTAGCTGTCGCTCAGGATTACACGGCTGTGCCTTTCAAAGTACCCAGACCATTTATTGTCCTGGGCTGGTTTTGGATAACCGATGCTTGGGTAAGTTCTTGTATGCTAGGATCGCAGTGAGTCGTATGCTAATGCTAGATCATAGCCTGAGCCTGTCATGCCCGAAGTACAACTTTTCCATGCTCAGCAGAACCGGCCCATCGGACCTCCTGAATCTATCATTTGGAAATTTAGATTTGAATGGTGTACTGGCGGAAGACAGGGTGTACCATGGTGGAGTTCGGTGGCGCAACCGACACGTCCCACCGCGTTACCGCCTACATACACTGAGGAAGCTGAATGGCAGATATCCGGATCGGGCTGTGGTTCAACAACTGTCCAATCGCCTTCGTCAGGTCCATCAACGAATGTCAATCGTGTATACCAGTACATCTGCCCGCAGTGTAAACATATCTCGACCAAAGTTTATCGGGATGGTGATATATGCTTGAATGAACGATGCCCCTGGTTCTTTGGAGATGCTTCCAGTCTTGCAAGTGAGTTCACCTTCTACACTCATCAATCTCTGTCCGATGCGCCTCGGTATGCTGATTATGTATATCACAGACCATATCGGACCAATCACCAATATTCCTTTCCCTCTTCTGCCCAGAACTCGAGTCTTGCCTGAAACGCTCGGTCTTCAACTTCGACCTCCTGAACCTTCGGGTATAAGCCACGACATTACCCAATCGCATGCTGGACGCGAGTTCTGGAAAGGTTGGGTATGTCATAAGTGTGGTTCTGCGCAGGAGAGGTATAAGTGGGCTGGATGGTCTTGCGAAGCTTGTGGAGTGAGTTTCTTATCGTGTTGAGTAAAATATCGATATGATAAATTGACTGGTCGTGCATAGAATTCTGTTAAACCACCTCGACGGATATACACCGCAGAAGACTTACGTCCACCTTCACGTCCGGTATGTACCTCCACGCGACAGGATGATGGCTATGCCTCGATTCCATTCGAGGTCAATCGCTCATGGTCACTTTTTGATAACGACATAAAGGTTGTCAAGCATGCTTTGGAACCACTCATCTTTGGATCCAACTGCGAAGCGCATCACATTCTTGCTCATGAAGGTCAAGGTGTTAATAGTATCGCCGGAGACGCTTTGAAGAAATTACAAATGCAGGGAGAGGATGAGATACCCATGAGGAGATATACGGCAGTGACCACTCGAAGACGTAAGTATTGAATTGGCCTTGTCCGTACTTCTCTTCACCCGCTAAACCTTTTCATCCATAGCGGCGGAACTTACGATGTCGCTATTCTACACTTACCTGTGCGGACCCGAATCCTATCCTATCAACGCTTTTCCAACATACCGATCAGCGCATTGGTCAAATGTCCCTCCTGTCTGTCTCGAGATTGTAGATCTCATCAATGATAGATCCGGCAAGTGCTTCCCGGGTGAACGAGAGTAAGTGTCCACAACAATTCAGGTCAGACCTGAGGTATACTGACGGGCTGCCTAGATTTGATAGCCTTCTAATCGCTGCCAATCCTCCTGGCCTAGCTACCACTCTGTACCCGGTATGTGCTCTGTATCCTTCTTAATCAGTTTGGACATCCCGCTAATACCTTGTATGTACAGAAAATCGAGATTGAACCATCCTCATACATGTCAATTCTGTTCCTCGGCTCAGATGCGACTGTTTGTATCAGGCAATATGGCACCAAGCAAGGATCAATTACCGTACAGCATGGAGATATATTGGGATTCAAGTTGGGTACAGAGGTCATGGAAATTTCACTTCGAATGGAGAATTTCGGTTTCTGTAAGTGGACTATCAGAAAAGCCTACAGCATCTGTGAGCTAATGAGATTCTGTATAGTCTGCATTGCTCGTCATGGCAATTTGAATGACGTAGTTGCACCTCAAACCGCTACTTCCGAATCGAGATTATCAACCGATAGTTCCCTCCCTCACGTGCACAGCGACTTCAACCCTTCATCTTCTGTCGATCCATCATCAGCCACTTTGCCCCGTATCGAATCGATTCCAGTCGAAGATATTTCAGTCTCAAAGAGTAAAGACAAGAAATCCACCTCAGCACGTTCAAAGGCCCGAGCTGTATCACCTCCACTCGTAAAACCTGCCGAGTTAGTTCTCAAGAATTGGTATATCGGTGCATACCCTCTTGACCCCTTACAACCTCTTAGGATATTACCTCCTTACCGACCCGCCGAGGGGGATTTGGATTCTAGTAAAGTGGTTATCTTGGGTGATAAGAAGGATTGGATTCAGCTGGAACCACGTGCTTTATCACCGTTACCGGGTTATGACGATTTACGACCTGATCCACCTCCTGTTCAGCAGAAATCTACAGCAGGGGGTGGAGGAAAGAAAGGAAAGAACAGTACGCCAGTCAGTGTGACGAAGAAGAAAGGAAGAGGGCCAGGACCTCGGGCGAGTGTAAGCGGTACACCTGCTAGTACTGCTACGGCGGACCAGGAAGAGGATACAAAAAGTATCGGAGGGACGCCCAGTGCGAGAGGAGGAAAGAGGGGAAGAGGACGAGGACGAAAGTCTATCAACTAAGGAGGTCAATATCATATAATACATAATATGATATGATGTATCTTGTTACAGTACGTCTTTCCATGGACAGAGGACTTCGAAATTGCAAGAATCAGTTTCCTTACAAAATGATGTATCAGATACAGCCGTGAGCTTCTTACCCCGTTACAAGTTTGTATGGTTGAGTGAAACAGTATTTCGAGTCATCATTCGAATAAAGGAGGTGGGTTGTCGATTTTCCCTATGACCCCAAAGACTTATGTGTCTTCTAAGCAAGAAAAGGTAAAAATAGCAATCAATTCGATCGTTGTTCATCATACCTGTCTGGAACACTCGACAAGTAGTACTTGCACATTTTCATTATGGCTGATAGACAAGATACCACAGCTCAAGGAGGATCCAAGGAAGGTACCAGCAGTGCGAAGTCCGGCAAAGGCACCGTCATTCTGGCAAGATATGAAGACCCCTCACGCCAAGGTGAAGTGGCGACCTATGTAGACGGTTTGATCGGCGCTCAGGCTTTCATGTCGCATACCGGATCAAGATCGAAAGGAATCTCGCCCGACGATTTCACGAAAGTGTCAATTCTTTCACAACTCTTTCTCACTCACACTTACAGTATGATCCGTACTGGATTGAGATGCCACTGAGTGAGCTGAATTTGTTCTTTTTTAAACTTTTCTGTTATGATGCACAGAGGAAAATCGTGAGCTGTACCCTTGTCGATTCAGACCGATGAAGACAAACCGTTTGGTCAAGCTTGGAAGGAATACACACTTCTGCTCCAGATAAGTACACGCTCTCAAGAGACTATAAAGCCAAGTCCCTCACTCAAGCTGGGGTAACAGAGGAGAGTCAAGCTGGACAATGAGCGTGACATCGGTACACTGTGTCGAGCATCGTTCGTGAGACCAGATAGGAAGGAGGCTCAGGACTTCGTACTGAATAAAGTTGGCTTCGCCAGTACTCGTCTGCATGTGGCACTCGGACATGAAATATGTAACATATATCTACTACTCTTCATCACATTCCTCAAGCTCTAAGCAAGCTGTGCTGTAGTGCTTTGGCGTAGCCCTACTCGTAGGTCTTCTGCATGCATTCTCACGCTTTGAGCCCTCTCCCTGCTTATTTCGCAATTCTGCTGCCGCTTTCTTCCTTCTCTCCTCCAACTGCTTCTTCTTCCTTTCCGCCAGCTCTGCAGCATGTTCCCTCTTATATCCGGGATCGAATACCTGTCCTTGAGGGTACCTAGTACATTTCCCAGTACCTTGGACCTCTTTATCCAACTCCTCCGCCGCTTTTCGCTTCCTGGTATCCTCCCCAATCAAGGCCACCTCTGCAAAGCTTTTATCCAATGCTCTTTGGGTCTTCATAAAGGCGGTTTTCAGATCGATTTCTCCCCTTCTAACTGTCCTATCTAATGCTCTTAGTGTCTGGCTATTGGTAGGAGTGTCTGGCTCGGTTGTTTCAAGCTGGGGAGGGGGAGTGAGGGCTGAATTTGGACACATTACTGATGGATCTATAGGGAACAGTCCTGATCGCCTCCAAGCTGACCGAATCTGATGGGAATGTGCTGTCTTCTTCCATGCGCGTTGAAACCACCTCCAGAAGTAATACTTGCTCATTCTTGATCGATCAGATCCCAATTGATACTCGATTATTTCTTGAGAATATCTAAGGTTCAAAGTGTTGAAGAAATTTACATCCAGAGGCTGGAAAACGTTGGTCATATTTGCAGGAAGGAAGATACACACTATATTTCGGTCCCAGCATGCTTCTATGAAGTCTACCTGATCGTGACATGCACATCCATCTAGAAATAGCAATCTTCTGTGGCCATGTGCTCGATTTTTGGTGAAAGGATCGAATACTTCTTCTAGCCACTTCATCATGTAATAACTATTGTTATAACCTGTCTTTGAGACCGCAGCCATCAAGAGGGGATCCTTATCTTTCACATCTGCCCATTCTTCAATGAAATATTCGCCCGAATAGATGAGGAAGGGCGGAACAGGGGCATCAGAGGTCGAAATGGTAGCTACCACTGTGATGTGACAGTCGTTTGCCAAAGCAGCTTGAGAAGTGGTCGGTTTATACTTGGGAGCGACCCGTTTGACCTTTCTATCGGTAGACATGTTGAAAGGGGCTTCATCCATATTGAAAATGTTCGAAGAGAGGTAGTGATAGTCGTCATATGCCGCTTTGACCTTCTTTCAAAATCAATACCCATTCCGCCCACACTTTTCAATAGAGAATTGTCTGAAGTAACTCACAAGGGTATAGAAAGCCTTTCTATTGGCACCTGTGTCCGATTTCATCCTAGAAGCTTCTTGTATCTTGAAATATTTCGAAGATAAATCCTCCTTATGCCTTCTTAAAAAGGAACTCGCCCAGTTCCTTCCTATCTTCTCTTCTGAGATCGCCACAGCAAGCTGTCTGATGTGCTGGGGGGTCAAGTGGGTTCCTCTCTGAGAATAGGAGTTGATTTTATCGATGAGAGCGACCTCCTGTTGAACAGAGAGGTGCCGCTTGGTCCTCTCCCCCTCTAGGAGCATGGGTATCCTTCAGGCGATCATGTAAAGTCGATTTTGGCACTTTGCCATGCTTTGCTGCGTTGGCTAGGCTCTCCTGAGGATTCTGCTTCTTATATATTATTGTTCTTCGATGGTCATGATGTGGAATGATGAATAAAGTAGAAAGAAAGATGAAACAATTGAAATAAAAGGGGTCAAAACTGGTGTCCGAGTGGCTCGAGCATCCGAGTGCACCGTGCATATGAGTAGGTAAATATGTGTTATTTTGAGAATATTCATGCACCGTTTTTGAGGTCTTGCGAAAGGCAATGCATGATAGTATGTTAGAGTTTATTCAGATGAGTGCGGTGCAGAGTTCAATATGGCCAAGTCCAAATTCATGTGTATTCTAAACGGCAGTAAGTTCTCAAATTTTATTACGACTTTCATAAAAATTCAATCAGTCTCGCAAGTAAACACCTGTGACCTCGTTGATCTAATCTATCCATAAAGGTCCTTCTGAACCCTTACTGTCGCTTCCGGCTGCAGTGGACGTGGTCTGTGGTCCATGTCCGTTCATCTTGTTGAAAGCCGATTGAATGTCATCCGCAGTGTACGGTCCAGATTTCTTTATCCTGAAAGAGGATGTTTTTGAATTAGCACCAATACACGCATATCCCAGTGTAATTGCCATCAAACAGTGATCATCGCTCAGAAATCCGATGAGTAGGTAGTCAGATAACTCACGATTGTAGTGCATCCAAAAGCTTGAATTCGGCATTTCCAATATAAGAAGTAAGACCACTGGCAGTAACGTACTGCAACCGATGAAGGTCTGATGGATGTCCCGCTGGAGGTATCATCTGCGCTGCTGTTGGCGGTCGAACTTCCATCGTCAGGCATGTCGTGACTTTACTCAGTTTGCTGTATTTACGTTGTTTGAGATTGTCGATTGCTCAATAAGGTAAAATATTCGGATGTGAGCATGCACGAGTACACATACTTTTCTGGCTGCATTAGAGACCAAGAAAGATCAATCCAAACTCCGCTGTCCGAAGGTCTTTGGTCCTTGATGATTGTGTCTGCGTTGAGGTATTTCGAAATCACGAGAAAGGATCATCAAACTTGTTGTACATAGCAGGTGCGGTTAGCGCTTCATGTCCCTCGTGGAATAGTATTTATAAAGGATCGTATACCAAGCAACGTATCATTTCATATCGTGACATGTTAAATTCATATGCTTCTGATACCATATCGCATTCTGCATACAGGATTTCCAGGTAAAGTAATGCATTCGACTTTCTCTACTTTTAAGCCCAGCATGCCTAATGCAACCAAACAGGTAACCCATAAACTACCGGTGCCGCACCCGTCAGAAACTTCAGTTTGCATTCATCCCTTGCGGCATTGACAGCAGCCACGGTAGATAGTTCCGATAACGGCAACAAGGTGTTTGAGCGTGATTTGGACTCTGGTTGATGAGCTGAATCGAGATGTAATGACTTCAAGACATGGGATGATAATCTGTCGATATCTTTATCGGTTACGTCCCATAGATTGGCAGTGAGTGATGGGCTGCATGCAGAACAACTATTGATCAGCCTATAAATCCATCACCTCATCGAAGGTCGGACGTCATATAAAAGGTGAGGCATATCACTCACCATCCTCCAACCATATAATTCCAAGCTGTCCCAGTTCTATCTAAATCACCCTGCTCTTTCAGATGACCAGATGAACATCCCCATAACATCGTAGTCGCACATTGAGGCAGGTGTCTGATCTTGTGTGATCGGATGTATTGTTCAGCACCACCGTGACCGAAGTATCTGATGGGCCAGGGTCATCAGCATACCATTCCGGGAACATAGCACATGGAAAATCTTGCCACTCACAAAACCAAATCATAATCCTTCAACGCAGCAGCCATCTCCAATTCAGTTGGTGGTCTACCAACTATACCTTTCCATCCAGCAGTTTTGACCATCTCATCGATGAAAGGTTGGAAATGCTGCTGTGTCCTATCCAAATCACCACTGGGGTTTACTATATAAAAGGTCCTCCTTGAGTTGATCGTGCGCCTCGTATCGACTGCCCCGTTTGAAGATGTTTCGGAAACAGGGTTGAAAGTCGGTTGAGTCAAGGATGGTCGCAGATGATTTCCCATGGCAACTTGGTCAAGTAAGAATGATAATGACGGTATCCGACTTATCGGTCGACCTCTCAGAATCGGTATAGATTCCCAAGGGAAAGGTTGGGAGTTTTTATCTAGTGCCAAGAACAGATGCTCGTCCTTGGGTGGACGTAAACCTGAAAGTGCGATTCGAGATTCGATTTTCTCTAGCGCACCTTTGACATCGATAGCAATCTGTAATTTATGCAATCGTCATCAGCTGATTCCGATATAAGGTTCATTGTGGCTGGCCGATTACAAAGTACAGATGCACTCGCCTGATCAATGTCCAATTCAGATAAAGCAACAGGAACACCATGGAACTGATAAACGTCCAAAATGAAGTAAACCAAATCTTCCACTTCTTCATCTTTGCATTTACTACTTAGATTCATGAAGCATTGGAGTAACGCATCGTCCAATTCGACTTTGTTCGGGGGTTTAGATGATCCTTTTTTGGCTGTTCCTCCTCCGCTAGTCGAGGATAAAGCCGAATTGAATATCTTCTCCAGACGTTCTTTGAGATCGGTGATGATCGCTGAAGAGTTAGGTAGACGAGGATTGAAGATCGTCTATATATATCAATGGAACGTTAGAGCTTTTTCGGACCAGCTCTCCCTTTTGCGAGATTGATGCTGTGGGATAGAAAGCGAAACAATGAACTGATGGCTCACCTTGAAAGCACCCAGCCAGACAAACTCGATACTCTCACATAAATCCTTCATCTTCTTATCCAACCTATATCGTTCCTCCCACCAAGCCAATTTCTCCTCCCGCGAAACCACATTCTTAGCAGTCCTGGCACCGTTATTACTACAATCGATTATATCTTGCAGTTCCGCCAAAGCCGAATCGAACGTCAACGAATCATCTTCACCTTCCCTTCTACCTTGTCTATCTAACGGTAAACAGAACACGATAGGCTTGCAATCGCGTTGATGTCTCGAGATGAACATCGTGTTACGGTCGTCTGTGACGTTGATCGTAATTACTGCCCATTCAGACGGCAGATTGTTCAATTCTTTCGATGGTTCAGTCGACAAGGACAAAATCGAATTGGTCAGATACTTGATCTTGATCTTATCCCAATATTCTCGTAGATGGCCATTATGATCATCCAAATCTTCCGTCTCAGTCTCCAGAGAACCATTTATCTGATGGCGTTCATCCACGTTCATGGTATTGTTTGAGAAAGTGGGCCATTTTGTATCATCGTTAACAATATCTGTGAATTTACATTCGATAGCTTCGAGCAGTTCTCGCTGAAGGGTTATGGAGGAACTCGATGCTATGGATTATCTTATGTTAGCTGAATAAACCACGCTATGTTAAATTGACCAAAGGCAATCTGTTTTGGGCCACGTACCGAGCATACCAGCAGCAGCTGCTGTGACTTCATCACTACCTTGACCAAGAGACGTTTGGAATGTCCTCAATAATGCTAAAGCAAGACAAGCTTGTCGTATACCTTCGATCTTGCCACTTCCGGATACCAGTGAGAGGGCGGACAAGAAGGCATCTTCCGCGCGAGCGAGAACATGTTGTATGCTCAGACGAGTCGATTGTCGATCCACCACTCGTTTCAAAGGTGCGCCCATCGGCATGGCGACGGCTATTCCAAGGTCATCAGGGAACAACTCCGATTGAATAGTCAGGTATAAATGGAGACTCACCAGACTCAGTAAGAGAACTCATAAAAAGATCAGTCTTAAAGGTATTGAAAGCTTCATGTAGTGCGATTCTACCCTCAAGCAGTAACTCCTCGGCCTATTGATGGAAATCAGCTGATTTTTCTCGAATATGGGCAACTGACGTACCTGGTTTTCAGTCGAAGCTGGTAAACTCTTGATCTGACATAACAGCTCTTCACACTCTTCCTTCGATCCCGCTTCTTTGAGCAGCCAAGCTATACTGAATGATCAGAGATGTCACCATAACTGTAATATTGGGTCTAGCTCACCGTATTGTCGGAGTACATGGCCCAGCGCTGAAGGCAACAAGGGTTCTTTACCCTGTTGAGTGGGTCTACTAGCTGTCAAGCTTGCTCTGACGCTGGAGGTGGAAGCAGCGAGCAACGCATTCTTCCTGGGTCTATCGAATACAATGCACAGGTCGACTCGCTCAGCCGATACAATTGTAAGTACAAGCATCAACACTCACGTAGGCAACACAGCTTCATTGGCCACGAACACTCTATCCAATCCTTCAATCTCTTTCGAAGTGCTCTGAAAGACCTGTTCAGCTTGTTCGATCATCTCTGTTCGGGAATACAAGTCGCCCTTGAGGACATTCAGATCGATCATATCAGGCCCTTCGATCTGGGTGATATCTCTGCTATTAGCTTACCAAGTCCCCAGCAAAATAATGGCTACCAAGAAAATCAACATTCAATATCCAGAAATCACTCACAGCATTCAGAGCACTCGCTGCACCTTCCAGCTTCTCACCCACCACTTCCCACTTCTTCATCCTGAAGTTCAATTCGGCCTCCTTAGCCCCGACTCTAGCTGAAATTACATCACTCCTCACGGCTCCAGCTACTCCACCCGCAATTCGCAGAAAATATTCACAATCTCTTACCGTGCCCCGATAGGCAAAGGCATTAGACAAATCGAGTATGGTCGATAGGAGCGATGAGGCTATATGCCATTGAAATGAGTGTAGGTGTTTTCCGGTGAAATGGGTAGTTTGGGACGGTGAAGCTACCTGAGAATCTTTGGATGGTTCGTCGGCGCCGTTGATTTTGGGTTTCGCAGAGGGCGGTAGGGGTACCCCGAACGGGTCATCTGTATCTGTAGTAGGCTCGGGTGACGAGGGGGAAGAAGATGTGATTCGACAAATCGCATCCGCTGCACGCGAGAATATTCGGAAAGATGCTGATAAATGCATGATAGCTGCTGCTGCGTTGTCCTTTCATCATATTGTCAGCTGGATATCCATCATGGGATGAAATCATTTGGAGAGCTTACTTGAGCAGCATAGATAGCAGCCACCGCCCTTCTTGCCCATGCAGCCCTTTCTAGCTGTTCACATCTATCTATCACCCTTCGACTGAAGCTAGCATTCTTATCGATTTCGACCTTTTCGAGCTCGAAAGCTGCCGCCTCGGCATACACTTCCTGACTGTCGCAGGTAGTCAATAAACCACTTCCCTTCAGGAGTAGACTCTGAGATACTCACGCTCTAGTGACTTCCCCCTTGAAAGCAAGGTAAAAAGCGAATCTCAACTCCAATTCAACTCTCACTTTAAGCGAGACTAAGATTTTAGAGTGTCCGATGACCTTTTGAGCTTGTGCAAACACCAATCCCGCACGAGAGGTTTTACCCAATTTCTGATACTCCGTAGCAAGTTGAGCGGATCGTAAAACGTAGTCTGAAGCAACTATTAGCTTTTGCAAGTCTGCCAGACTGATGGGCTGATAAGAACCTACCGTCCACCAAATCATCCTTGTTCCTCTGAAAAGCTCTGAGGAGTTTCAATGCTTCAATCTGCTGAAATGGATGTCCCAATAGTCCGAGCAAAGCAGCAAGCGAGCCTGGTATCACTGGAGGTCAGCTGCCAATGTTGCCGTCAAAAAGAGTTGCGCTCACCGAGAAACCTCGTCAACCGGGTCAAATCATCGAAGACCAAGAATGGGCCTATACTCGATCGCCGCTTGACCTTTGCAGCGGCACCTATGTGTACATCCAGCATGTAAGCTAGCTTTGGGCAAGCTGAAAAGCTTATATCATACTCACCAGCCGCGGACGCCTTGGTCACTGCCTTCTTCGCAATCGGCTTTTTTGGTTCCGAGACTGTCCTCGTCGTGCTTCTAGTCGGTCTCGTACCAACAGCTTGAGTAGTGGTACTTCTTCCTAGGGGTACCTTTTTCTTAGGTTCTTCAGATTGATCAGGTGGAGTAGGAGGTATGATGATACTTCGTAGCTTCTCAATCGCTTCTTTACTCGCTGTTATTACATCCAAAGTCGGATGAGAGGAAGCATGATAGGTCTGCATTGCTTTCAGGACCAAGGTGTAAGATAGGTATTCCGCTTTGAAAGGTGATAAACCGGTATCTTGGCCAAGATCCTGCAGATCAGTATATCAGCGTATTTCTTTCGATACACCATCGGTATTTGTCACTCACAGATTGAGACGATGCTTTGGTTACTTCCTCAACTAAAGAAGGGAATCGATCCATCTGATGACCCGAGGTCAGAATGGTACCCATCATCTTGGCCAGGACTCTACACGGATTATAAGCTATCGTATGATCAACGTGTATCGATATCTTACCTGATTCTTCTAATTGGATGATCCTCTCCATAAGCGCTCAAAATAGAATCTCCCAAATCCAAGCTGATGTTCGCTACCTCATCTTTCCATTCCCCTTCCTCTAGCAATGCCAATATTCTCTCTCCAATAGCCCCAATAGCAGCAGGTGGACAAGAGTTCTCTTGCATTAGCTTGATCAGCTCCTGTCCGTGAGATGTGTAAGTCGCAGGTTCCCAAAGTATCACACTGGCCAAGCGATTAAGCGAGTTGTTTAATTCCGTCAGAGATCCGAAAACCTCGTTGAGCGATTTGGTGGAAGATGAAGAGGATATCTGAGAGAAAGTGGAAGTGGGTTGGGAAGAAAAGACATGTGCGTATGCGGAAAACATCTCCTGTTGAAAGTAATCAGCTTTGCTGTGTCTCAAAGGCAGTACCACTCACATCTTTTTTCCCTAAACGCTGATAGCATCCCGCCAACAGTTCCCACCTTCTACTGAATACATCTCCTATCATCGTATACCTCTTATCATCCTTCTTGCTTGTGTTCTCCACCAACCTGAGAGCTTCCGCCGTCCATTCGCAACTCATCTTACATAGTTCAGCGGCTTGCTCGTTCTGATTCGATCGGTAAGTTTGTCCCGCCGCATTGTATGCCAAAGTTGATAGACACCTGAAGTACTCTGCTTTGTTAGTGTCATTCACAATTCTGGAGGTCTTTTCCATCAGTTCACGCGCTCGAGGCATATAGGGGTAGAATGCAGTGTATGATTGAGGTGGACGAAAATATTGAACGATCGTATCCATATAGGATGGAATGATGGTATCTCTGATCGTAGCTTCGTCCTGGTGCAAGGCTTGACTTTTAGCAAAAGATATCGTCTAAACATCTGATCTCACTCACTACGATTGATGGATACACGAGAATCTCACAAAACTCAATGGAATTATTCAGCCATCCCTGTATACCCTCTTTGACACTCTCGAACCGTTCCCCATCCTTAGGATCGTTCGATGCTTCCAAGACTTTAAGACAGCCTCTTCTGACCCGTTCGAACGCTCTACAGGCTTTCCCAGCCATCGCTGGTAGATCTTCATTTTGAGGCAAGGAGTTGATAGAATGCGCGAGTGTCAGTAGCTCTGCAGAGTCTAAGCACTCTATTGTACTAGGCGAGGCAGATTTGGCTGTAACCTGAAGTCAGCGTTGCAGAAAGATAGATTTACAATCTGGTTACAACTTACAAGATAGCGCCTTGTCAATAGCCAAGTTCGCCTTAGCAAGATCACCACATATCCTAGCTATCTCCACGTCAGGGTTCTTGATCTTCCTCGCATCACTTCTTGAGCTGGGCGTCTTAGGTATGTTTGCTTTACTCGCTACAGTCGAAGAAGAGGGCGGAGTTGATGGTCCAGCTTGGGGTGTTTGAAGACGTTGCGGTAAAGGAGATCTAGTGATTGATGTGCATGATGCGAGAAGAGCCAGAGGTTTATCAATAACTGCAGAGTCTCCAAGCTGATTATGTTACACCATCAGCTGAGAGAATCCCTAGTAGTCACCATTGCAACACGGCAGCCGACTTACCCTTCTTCCTATACCTATCCACATTTCCACCAACCCCAACCAACCTTTCCCTTCGAACCAGCCCGTATCTCCCCTCTGCTGAACCATATTCTCTACAAATTCCACAATTCCATCAACGGCCTTAGCAGCTTCGTTCAGCTTCTCTTTATGTTCATCTCCTTTGATGAAGGTTATTATGGTGCGATGTACGGTATCCCAGTATTGGGTTGGGTTCGTCTTGCTATTAGCAGAAGACGATATGGTTATTGACATTGCTAGTAGGGCGAGATGCCGTAGATGAATGTATGCGGAGGATGTCGGCGGTATAGTCAGAGAGCTGACTTGGCGGTAGAAGGTGTGTAGGTAAAATGATATGCTTGGTGTGAGGAGTGATAGAGCCAGGGTAAGGGGATGAAGGTATTCGTCATCCGATTTCGGTTGAACCAGGATGGGTATCAGCTACATGCTAATCAGCTAATCGGTTCCTTCTCCGGACGATGAGGTGTTTTACTTACTTGATCTATGTCCTTGGCAAGTGCTACAAGGCATGTCCAAGTCGAGATCAAATTCATGAAGAGCACATTCCTTAAAGCTTCTGCTAATTCCAGAACTTCCTCTGGTGAAGGTAGTCTAGTCATATCAAGCCATTCCTTAGGTATGCTTTCTGGTTTTATTGGCGCGGAGCTCTTGCCAGTGAGATGAGAACGAGAGGACGTTGCGCTTGACGTGGCTATACCAGTAGATCTCGACGAGCTTGATTGAGCGCGTGACGGGGCTGATGTTGATGCTACTGGTGTTTGAGTGGGTATGCGCCGAGGCTTATATAGGCGAAGCAATGAAGGACGGGAAGCTATGATCAATTCCATAGCTTGAGGATGCTGGTGACTTTATCAGCTGTGCTTCTACGTACCTCAATCACCGAAAGCAAGCTCACCATTCCGATTGCGATGCATTTGACGACAATCCCACTTGAACTCCTCTCAACATCAAGACCCTTCCCCTGCAATTGACCCTTCTCGTCAAATTCCCTCAACACCTTCAAAGCGATCTGACAGGTCGCTATCAGCGTATCAACTCTCTCATTTGTCCATTCCCCTTTTCCTGCCTTTTCACTTCCTGTTATCGCTGAAGTCGAGTATCTAAATCCAGAGGTTGAAGCTGCCGAAAGTGATTTGCTCGTTTCATTGACAGCTTGCATAGCTCCTTTGATCCTGTCTGTGACTGACATCGGTTTCGAGTCGGAGGGAGACGATGGCCGTGCCCATGGTAAAGTATCTTCTAGTGAGGTAGCTTTCGATTTACCCTTTGCGTTCGAGCCCACGGCTGAAGTAGTCGTGGTTGTAGGTTTTCTGGCTGGAGTACTGGTGGTAGTGGTAGTGGTCTTCCTTGACGTGGTAGTGGGTTTGGACGAAGTGCCAGTCGTCGATGTTTGAGCTGTGGTTCTGACTGTCCGTCTGATGGGCTGAGAAGGTTGACCCAACTGCAGCTTACCCAATCCTTCAACCAAGTCATCTGCGTCTGTATCCTGCTTTGTCGCTGTTCTTGTCGCTCGTGTCTTCCTCGGGGCGGCAGGCGCTGCTTTCGCTGCTGAAGCCGCAGGCTTGGCTTTTGCAGGTTGCATGTTCCTGCGTGGGTCAGAATCTAGGTATTGTAGAGCTAATGCGATGGACTTATCATTGAGAAGGGAGAAAATAAGGAGATAAAAACACGATGAGCTTGGACATGGACGCGTATGATTTGTGTGCTGTTGTTGACGTAAATCCCAACTAGTGATAATCACGTGGTTTCACAGAACAGCATGACGTGGATTTGTATGCTGGTCAATCTGATTCCGTTGATCTCCCAGTCCTCTTTTGCGAAGCAAGTGTAAGCAACAAAAGATTATTTTGATTTTCAGCATCATCATTAGTTAGGAATCCATTTACTCGCATATTGTCCATCTCATCATCATCGACCACAGCTTCGATAATCCTACATCCGCTCATCCTCGTCCAAAATGGTGAATACAGCTATTCAATAGGCTCATTCCCTCCAAGAACGCAGCTGATAAATAACATCTTCGATTACCCTTAAATAGATCATCCCCGTTAGGTGCTTCTCGTGTGGTAAAGTGATAGGAAATTTATGGGACAGTTATCTGGAGTTATTAGCTGCCGGGGTGGATGAAGGGTGAGTTTGAAGCTGTTGTATTATCGTTGTCGCTCAAACGATCAGAGCTGATGGATACGATGATTTTCAGTGATGCGTTGGATAGACTTCAATTGTAAGTCGACATTGTTATGATAGATGTTTCGAAAAGGAGAAGGAAATCATAGAAGCTGGATCATGATCATGGCCTAGACTGCATGATCTTAGAGTGGAGATGCCGTCATGAGAACGATATACTGACCAACTCACATCAATATAGGAAACGTTATTGTTGTCGAAGAATGGTTTTGACCCATGGTGAGCTATTCCCCTACCTACTTTATACGCAAATCCAGTAGCTGACAATGTATTTATAGTCGACCTCATCGAGAAGCTGTTGATGTACAATCGTAAGTGGTCTTTCCTTCACGATAGCTTGGTATCTCCAGGCTAATTGATGATTTCCTTTAGCACTCTCGCGAGATCGATAATTCCGACACCTCATTCATTTCAACTTTTCTTCCTATACCTTGGCTTTCTGCGATAAGATTTAGATTCCTCTATCCCTTGTACAACATGATGTGACTATTATCATCCACTCCGGTCTGGGTTGATGCGTTATCTATAAACAGTATTGAGTCGGTTTGACCAATTGGATTTGATTGACATAATGTCAACTGACCTTTACATAATTTTTAACATGGTATAAATTGTCATAACATCAATAAAATCCCCTTCAATACCTTCTCAAACCACCTTCACCTCCCGCACACCACACATTATCCCCTACCTTCCCCCAACATTCGATGCCAGTCGCTTCCCAACCTGCCAATTCCTCTTTCGTTTCTACCTCAAATCGATCTTCTCGTATTGTTATACCTAACAAACAAGGTAATCCAGATGAAGTGCCCACATACAGATCCACTTCATCTTTATCTCCCGTTGATGTTGACGTGAGGTATAAGCTGTATATTGAAGATTCATTTCTCTTTATCCTTTTTATCCTTCCCATACCCACTTTTTCTTCCTCTTTTGTGGTTGAAGGTTTTCGTAATCTGACTAAATCTATGATGTCAATTACCCCATTCATATATCCCAAGACGACGAGACCTTCTCTCTGATCCATCGATATCAATTGACTATTGAGATCATTCTTGATAAACCATCCACTTCCTTTTTCGGTCGAGGAGAAAGGTTGAATCCAAATTCCATCTTGTACATTCAGGATCATCACTCTTCCTTCTCCTCCTTCTCCCTCTCCCGAACCTAACCCTAACGATTGCAATAACTGATGATCCTCAACGACAATCATCCCTTCGATGGTCATCCTACTTTCCAAACCTATCAACCATCTTCTAACTTGTTCTCCCTTTCCTATATCCCACAAACGGATCGTACCATCTTTACTTGCCGATAAGATCTGTTTGCCCACTCCTAATATATAAGTCGAAGTGATTGCTCGAGTATGTCCACGGAGTGTACGGGGGTTTATACCTTCTCGACCATATATCCTTATTGACAAATCTGAAGAAGCTGTTAAAATCACCTATAACCATACCATATGGCAATATGAGCACAAATGAACATATACCTCAATGTGTGTCAAAACATGAATATCGCTAAATAGAGTAGAGGAAAGAGCAGCGATTGGATTTGGACGCAATTGGAACTGAACTCACTTCTCCACTAGGAAACCACTTTACATCCCTCACATCTCCTACATGCCCTTTAAGCTGTATCTCTTTCTCCGTACTACTAAGTGAAGTAGGTAAGATCACGCAGTACCCATCCGGTCCACCTATCACTACATGAGGTGATTTAGGGTTGAGTGAAAGTGAGTTGATGTGAAGTGGTGCCTGCAGTGGAATAACAACTTGTTCAATTTCCGACAATGACAAGAACAACGTGAGTACAGATAGAAAACTAGTAATTCAACTTACATCCAAGTTTGATGATTTCTTATAAGGTGGATGAATGATTTGTTTTGGGTACTTGACTGTACGATTGTCGATGTTTAATTTCGGTATAGAAACGTCAAAGTTGGTCTAAATGCAAGATACAACATCAGATCAGATAAATCTCACTTCTTCTTACCGTTCCATAGATACATCTTGAAGTTCGAGGCTGAGGCAAGCGCAAATGCAAACTCAGACTCACCTTTGACGATGAAGACCTTTCAACCTTCACACCATCCCTCGATGTTATATCCGATCCACCACCTTCCCTAAATGTAATCTTCGCTTTACCATGTACGGAAGATTCGCCCGCTTTGTACTATTCAGACCACCACTCTTAGCATCAGCCGATATTTCTACCAATTCAGATATTCTGGAAGTATTCTGGGATAACACTCACACCTGATATCCAGATATCTTCAGATAGGACCACCCCTTGTTCTATATCATCAAATACAGCTAGAGCATCGTGCTAGATAGCAATATAACGGGTGACAATATCAGCACCGTGAGCAACTCTCGGTTGAACCGTCAAACATGTGATCGCTCTTGGGCCATGTTGGCCAGCAGTCAGCCGAAAGATTTCAATCACTCACCTGTATATCGACATAAGCTAGATTCCCAATGTCTATATCTGACATCGCGCAGTACCGCAATGCAACTGACACCCGGACGATGTTGATTCAATGGAGATATAGTGATATAATGTTGAACTAATCTTCGAGACTAAGATTACTAGCCGCATACGTGTTGACGTTTTAACCGGCCATTGTCCACTTCGTATCAGATATATAATTCATACATTCAATCGTCATTTCCGTACAACATAATCAAGAACATCTATCCCGTCACAGTCACTTCCCTTCCAAGCATAGCATAGCACAGCATAGGGAAGAATATGATATCCTCATATCCATGTATATATATAAATCTTTCGTAGATACTAACCACTCTAGCTCTATCTACCTAAACATAGCCTGAACTCTTCGAGTGATATCATCCGGTGATCCTCGTAGATCTGGATATATCATCAGTCCAACGTACATTACACATCACAATGAAGGATTCAAAATGGCTGTCAAAGATTGAGATGCACAGAAGACGTCAAACTCACACTTTTCGATACCTTTACCAGCACATCTCCCCCAAAACACCTCATACCCGCCTCTAACGATATTTTCCACCTCCCTAGCGATCCTATCCCTCATATCTGGATCCTGCCTGTTTAAGGGATATTGCAGAATGACCGATTCAAGTTCAGATAATCTATCAAAGAATTGACTAGCAGATTCTTTCAAATGATGTCTCTCTCCTTGAGGAACTGGTACACCGAATCGCGGTGTGGAGTGGGTAGTCGTTAGGAGATTTACAAGCGAATGGAATTCTGATAAGTATTGGCTATAGCATAGAAAAACATACAATTAGCATATTTCTTATCATACATATGTGATCATGTTCAGGCTAGTCAAATTAGTAAGTTCAGACTCACCTCTTAGCATCTCTAAATGCCTTATTCAACATATCTTCTGCCCCTGGTCCTATAATATCAGAATGGAAGGAGGACGTGGTATTCCGTATATGCGACACTGCATTTCCACCCAACAAAACATTAGCATCCCCGGTGCATAGGTAAATAGTCCGTGAAACGATCGAATCACTCACGATTATTCAGTAAGAAAGCTTGACCTATCGGTTTACGCATCGTCCTTGATCTCGCATCGAGGTGTATGAGGAGGGTACCAAGGACATCGGCTAATCAGATGAGCAGGTAAACTAGCTTAACTAAAGATATATGAGGAGAAGAATTTCGATAGAGTAATACATTCGTCTCAAAGTACTGGCCAGATGTACTCACCAACAAACAAGTTGACCGTACCACCTTCCTCACCAGCATTTCTAGCAGGCGACGGCGCATCCTTCTGACCCATTAACCAACTTCTTTCAGAATGCGACTTGCCCAACAAACCTTCAACTGTCTTTTCGAACTCCGGTAATTGTAATTGTTCTAAATAACTCAACGTCGAATACGTTATATCAGCTATTGACGAAGTCAGAGCAGAATCGATACGGGTCGTTCGTATATCCACTAAGAATTCGGGGAAAGATCTTAAACACAATGATCTTAATGTCGATACCGGTTGATTCAATACTGTTAACACCTCTTTAACATCCATAGTAGATAAAGAGGTTTGCGTCATATTTAGACATTTCGTTAATATGTTTTCCCATGTTTGTTGGATTGACGATAATGACGTGTACAAGTGTAGGGCGATGAACGTCTGGGACGATAATGATTTCTTGATTGAATTGATGGTGGGTTGAAGGATTTTGAGCAAGATTTCGATGGGTGATGAGAGTGTGCGGAGAAGGAGTGTCGAAGGAGGATGAGTAGGGAAGAGTGTGGTGATAAGAAGGGTTTCAGCCTGCAAGATAAAGCATCCAAATATCTTGTTGGTCAGCACATTATGTACACCATCGTCACCAAAATAGATGACATAATATCGCAATGACTGAACTAACCTCAACAAGACTCAACAAGCCCTCCCATAATCCTACCAACCCTTTGACCTTCTCCTTACCCCTTCCATCAGCCCATATCCCACCTTCATCCGCTTCTTCGACCTTGTTTATCAGCCCATTCAAACACCTACACATCCATTCACCTCTCATCTCGGCGAATGTATTTATCGTCTGGTCCCATATCGGTTGGATAATCGATAAGGTTTTGGGTGTAGATGCGTTCGAAGGAGGGTAAAGAGTAGACGTGATTTTGTTGATCAAGGGATGTAGGGTTGATAGCGGTGAGAAGTAATTCGGTGGTGTTGGTGGACCTAACCAGCAATTCCGTCAGTCCGGTTTTGTCCACTACATCCCCGACACCCGACACAAATACAAGGGTACAGGTGGTTCGTCGAAGATATCCAGCCTTAGATCCTAGATCGGGATGAAAGTACCTCTAAACTCACCATTGCTCAACAACGTTTCGGCGTCTACGACTTTGCCCATCCCATCTTTCGATATTTTGATGAACAGCTGTGTCATCCCCGAGAATCCAATCTCGACTAGATTACTCTATATACACCCAACCCAACGATTATATCAGCATTCCACAACCCAAAGACAAAATCGCATTGTATGTATGATCATCAAATAGGATTAAGACAAAACTTACCAAGTCCTTTACACCAGCTTCCCTCGCTCCTCCTCTGCCTTCCATCAAACCCTTATACATCCTCTCTAGATCCAGTATCACGCCATCCAGAGCAGTAAAGTATTCTCCCAAAGCCATGATATCTGGACCCCGAGTGAGAAGGGCAGTCTCATCTGCAGGAGAGGCAGAAGTGGAAGGAGCAGCTGATTGTATAGGAGACAATTGTTTAGCACTGGATTTGAGATTGGTTATTATTGGATTACCCAATGCGTAACCTGCGACGGGCGACGTGGCTGCTGAAGACGTCTTGGTCGATATGGGTATAGGACCGGGTATATTGGCTGAAGTAGGCGTGACGATATTAGATGTCGTTATCGATGATGGGGATGGGATAGGTATTGATCGTGCGGGTCGAATTGGTCCATTTGATGAGGTTTTACCATTGGAATTAGAATTGGAAGGTTTATTACCACCTTCAAGATGTAACAAGATCGCTTCGATGTCTACGACATTACAGACCAATCCTGTCAGTTAACAGTATAGGTGTAGTTTCAGTTGGTGTTGGACACTGTATGGCTCACTGGCATCTTTCCTTGTGAGAGGTTGTAATCCCAGGGGGGCTATTGTTTTGTCTAATCTCGATAATCTGTTATCCAACTGACCAAGTATATCTAGCATCGTATGAACTTAGACATCAGTTCCGAATTCGATTTTTGCCCTCTCATCGTAGATCTTCTTCTGGGTTTTGGTAGCAGTCGAATACTTACTGGTCATTCGCTGAGAGAGTAGATTCGTCTTGAGCAGATGTTGATCCTACGATCAGAGTTTAGTCCATGTCAACAACAGTCTGATATAAGAGCGAATGACTCACCAGCAAAGCGAGATCAGCTTCTTCGTCCATTTTGGATAAGTCACTGTAAGATTAGATACACGATATGGAGGTACGATTTCAGGTTCACAAGACAGAACGATGAGCTATCATCCGTTATCAACAACAGTCAGTCATAGTGCATTCATCTAGTTGATTCATTCCGTCATTCTCGCTGCTATCGCTACGCGTAGGATCATTGTCCACTTGTTCAAAGGTGGAGGTCAGTCAGGTCAATCCTTTCCTTCCCATTCATCCTTTCATTCATCATCTTCCTTGTTGACCATGAAACACAAGCACACAAGCAGGGAGAAAAGAGGTATCATGCATAATATTCATAGAATCATAAAAAGGTAAAATCACATGTTCATTATTATTATCATCTTTTTGCCTCGTAATCACCTGAAGCTAGCACATGTCTCTCCTTTTGGTAGACCAGTCATTCCTCGTAGATTAGAATAAACAAACGCTATAGAATCCCACCATTCCTAGTCAGCTTAATTTCTGACTGATCAGAGCAAACACCATCACTCACAAATTACTTGGGAAATCAGTTCTACCAGGTATCCTCCTAGCTTCGTCCAGCAATTCACCAGACCACCATCCATCCTCCGGAGTGGAAGTCACAGCGATGATATCGCCAGCTTGGAAATCGAATTCTGCAGATGACTGAGCAGCGTAATCATAAAGCGCTTTGACATCTACGAATGCAATACCATAAGCGTAGAACGACAGGTGATACTCAAGCAAACTTAAGCAAACTTACAGAACAACACGGGTAATCCAGTCGTACTCCATTGACCGGTCGGCGCGGCATTACTTGGTGGTTGATTGGGCTGAGGACTAGGACTTTGTCCAGCTCTACCCCCATATTGAGGTTGAGGTGATGGTCCTCTGTTGTATCCATATTGCTGCTGTTGCTGGGCAGGAGCGGGACTTGCTGATCTTGCATATTGGTTAACAGATGGGGAAGACTGGTATCCCTGTGCACCATACGATTGGGATTGATACCCATTAGCCACGGGATATTGTGATTGAGGTGTAGGTGAGGGATGTTGGTTGTAAGCCGGTTGAGGGGGTTGCTGTGGCTGTTGTTGACTATATGCTTGGCCTGGATGTTGCTGCTGTGGTTGTTGCTGTTGAGATGGATAAGCGTTATAGGCTGGTTGAGGGGGCTGCTGTGATTGACTAAACCCTGGTCCAGATGGTGAAGGAACACCGTATTGCAATGATTGATTCTGGCCGTATCCCGATGTAGGTCGATTACCAGCTACAGGAGGTTGACCGGTAGCAACAGGTGATTTTGGTGCACCGTACATCGAACCTCTCTGATCTTGTCCTTGTGCGTTGTATCCTCCTTGTTGCCCATATGCCTCTTGTTGCTGTTGCGGAGGCGCACCGTACCGACTCGTTCGTTGACCGGGATAGCTCGACATCTGCTGCGGCGGTGGACCTTGTTGCTGTTGCTGTTGTTGTTGCTGCTCAAATTGTCGCCTGTACGCTTCTGCCATTGTATCTTGCGCTACACCACCTTTCGCATCCAAGCTGATACCCAAATTCTGAGGACCAAGCGATCCCTGAGACATCATCGGACTAGGTGAGGGAGATCGGAAAGTGGGTGGCTGGGGACTTGGACTTCTACCACCGCCTGCACCAATGCCCGCAAATGCTTCTCTACCAGGTGAGACAGGTGGAGGTTGCTGTTGTTGTTGCTCGACGAAAGATCCAGCTCGGGAATGCGAAGAGATCACTGAGCCTGCTCTAGATCTCGATCTTTCCTGCCTTTCTCCGGGGAAAGCTTGGTGGTATTGCGACAAGACTTCATCGGCGATATGAGTAGCAGGCTGGGTAGGCGGTTGCATCATCGCAGGTGATGGGGCTCTAGGGGCGACAGAAGGAGATGAAGGTCGAGAAGTAGGATGAGCTCCGACGATATCATCAGCAAAGTTCGAATAGTTGACTGATTGTCTTTTCGGATCAGGGCCTCGTGAGGATTGTTGACGGAACTCTTCCATTGATTTGGCTAGCGCTGCTGCGGTATGACCAGGTTGAGGCGGCGACAGGGTCATATCGACTGATCCACGAGATTGAGCAGGAGGCATATGTTGTTGGTACGACATCCTATTAGGCCCAGGTGAGTTAGGCGATTTGATCCCATGTCCATATTGGCTCCCTCTCGTTGATCCTGAAGCAGAAACGACGGACTCTGGCCGACGATGAGAGGTGTTTCTTCTAACACTGCCTGGAGGTGGAGGCTCCCGTCTCAGGTCAGCCAGAGCTTTGGCCATCGGATCCTCTTCGTTGTTGACGTTACGAGGCGCAGGACTGTGGTTGCTCTGTCTGGATGGGATGCGTGGCTCAGGCATGGACATGGTCGGTGGGTTAGGCGGCGGAGGCATAGAGGAAAATTTGGATGTTTCCTCTTGAGGTGGTGGAGAAGCAGCGCTTGCTAGACCGGGAAGGGCGATTCCGCCAAATGGTGATTTCTTTTGGGTGTCAGGTGCGGGTGTAGATCGAGCAGATGAGGGTGGTTCGTCATTGAGAGTCGTACGTTGAAGACTATCCGTAACACCATTAATGTCTTTGTTGTCGTGACCGTTAGCTTGAGGGATCTCTGGTTCCGGCTCTCGAGGCTGCTCAGGCTCAGGTTCAGGTTGGGCGGAAGCCTGTTGTGAAGCCATGGAGGGTTGCATCGGTGGCCTAGCTGATATACGCTGGAATTGAGAAACGTGGAAGGTTGGTTGGGTAGGGTAAGATTCGCCTGCATTATAGTTGATGAATCGAGGTGGGTCTGTGAGGGGGTCAGCTAATGGTGGAGATCAAGCAAGGAGATACTTACCAGGAATCATATCGCCTGTTCCCCATCCTTTTACGAAGTTGAGCATGTCATTCTGAGGTTCGAACTGTTCGAGCTTCTCTCGAATACGCTCGCATGACTCCGGGTGAGAAGTATGAGCTAAGTGGATGTGGTATGAATAGAGGGAGAAATGCTCACACTGTCATCCTCTACACAGACTTGAGACACTGCATTGGCATAGACCCAAACGAGATCTTTCGTGACGGCTAACCGATCTTCCTCTATATCTTGGACATGCTATGAGAGTGAGAAGAGTCAGCTCACGAAAAACAGTACATTTCCTGTCGACTGAGCTCACATCACAGAAGCCTTTCCATTCGCTCTCCCATCTTGCCTGGGTCTGCTCCAAGATTCTGACAAATTGTCTGAAATCTTGTTCGTTCGCACCGATTGTCTGTCTGACTCTGTCTAATTTGGTCTGAAGTTTCTCAAGTTCTTTGCCTTGGGTAAGAGAGGACTGGGCGGTGTAGGAGTTGAGCTTGAGGCAATCCTGCTCGTACCTCTCGCGGGCCTAGAGGTGTAGAATAAGGCAGTGAGCTGCTTATCTCTGGCGGAGTTTGTTGAGATGTACGTTGAAAGGGATCAATGATGGGGGTATACGAGAGCTGATCACTCACCTTCTGTACATGCTGTTCCTGCAACCCTTTGGTCTTATGAGCCTTCTCAATACTAGCTTGTAATCCTTTTTTCAGGTTACTCAATCGTGATAACAACTCCGCCGTGGGCTGTTCGACCGTCTGTCGAATTTCGAGACCCAACGAAGCGTGATAGGCCCCTTGAGAGGCAGTTTCGGTGAGTAGGTGTTGCAGTGAATCTGCCAGATCACCTATTTCGTCTTTGCCTAGGGTGTTTTTGGATAGTTTGTGCAGTCGTTTCGCATAGTCTTCTTCGATTGATGCTCTGTGGGGATGAGTGGGGTGTCAGCGGTGTTGTAAGAGTATGTATGGTACGAGGTATTGTATCACAGAGAGTGATGTATGATGTGAGAGACGGTAGATATATGAAGAGAGATGGATTGGGATATATGGGGTACCGTCCTATACTACTTGATGCTAATCTATCATAAATCATATACCGTGATGATTATATGATATGATATATTCCCATATATCATATATCCCCCCATCCCACCCCAAGCTACCAATATAAACACCGCCCCCATCCCACCCCAGACTGCCAATGACTCACCTCTCCTTCCAGAACCCCCTCAGCTCCTCCACCGTCCTCCCCGCCCCTCTCAATCTAGCCATAATCACCTCATACCCCCTATCCCCCTGTCCCCAGAAACTATTACAGTAATCCATCTTTGGATCATTCAATTCTTCTTCATTATTATCTGTTGTACTCCCTGTACCATGATATAATCGTGATAAGGATGTACTCGATTGGGATCGTTTTGGCTCGGGGGGAGGTGGTTGAGCCATTGTCGTTCGTTATCTTTCTCTCTATTCGTCAACACTGGTATCAATCGTTGGGCCGTTGGATCGTATGGATTGAGATGGGATCACAATCTGTCTTCGTTATGGTTGATCGTTACTTGGTGTGTGAGGTATGAGTTGCGGTGTGATGGTGGCAATGTGATATGAGATATGAGGTATGAGGTATGTTGTGATTGCAGATGTTTGTTGATTTCACTCTGCAGTGCACGCGTTACTTTGCTCACTCATGTGCACAGCCCAAAGATAATATATATAAAATGGCTAATCTTATATGACACACCCATTTAACGGGTATCGGAGTAACCTTTCCGACGGAGCAATCGGCTAATCTCAAATGAAATGAAATGAATCACTCGAGATTTCAAAGTTGAGAGTTTCATGGTGGGGAAAACAGAACCAATCAATGTTGATGAGGTGACGAAGACATCGTTCAGTGACATCCCTCCATAATCTACTTATCCGAAAATCCCATAACTCAATCATCCCCTCTCTCCTAGTCATATATCTCCGACCTACCTTCTCTTCTCCGATCCTTGTCCTTCCCTTCAGCTCACCGGGGTCGGTACGATCATGCCCCTCCTTTTCCCCAATTTCCGGATTCACCAGGTCTTTGGAGGTAAGCTCGACTTAAAACAATCTCTCGTACAAGAGCTGACATTCGCCGTATCGATAGCCAATACAGATGTAGGCAAGACACTCTTGACTACAGCTCTAGTAAGAGCCACAGCATCAAAGCACGCCGCATCGTCAAAAGGGAAAGAGAAAAGTGTATTTTACTTGAAACCCGTATCAACCGGACCAGATGAAGAGTCAGATGTCAGGTCAGCTCAAAGTCCTATCTCCATGCGATGAACCTTATCTAATACCAATTGGATCATAGCTATGTACAAAGACATACAAAACCTTACGCTCATTTGATCGATACCCATAATTTATACCAGTATAGAGAACCTATGTCTCCGCATCTCGCAGCGAAACTTGCACCGGACTTGGTGAGTAAGGCAAGAATCCCCTTGTACTGTCTAAGTACTTCAGTCGGTGTGACATAGCGATGATGCAACAGCTGATACATACTTGTATATAGCCATTCCCCAAAACCAACGACGAGCTAGTCCGAGGAATCGAGAATTACGCTACCTCATGTGCGAAGCAGTTGAATGGAAGGCAAGGAGCCTTGTTCGTAGAAACAGCGGGAGGTGAGCTAACACATTCTTTAATTAGGTGGTAGCTTGGAGCTCATTACTGACATTCCCTCATTTATAGGTGTCCATTCCCCAGCCTTACATCCCCCACACACCCAATCCACATTCCTTCGTTCCCTCCGACTTCCCTCTATCCTCATCGCTTCACCTCACCTAGGCGGAATCTCAACCACTCTCTCTTCTTATGAATCTCTGATAACGAGAGGATATTCGATATCAGCTGTCCTATGCTTGTACGACTCATATTACCGGAACGACGATTTCCTAGAAGGATACTTCAGGGATAGAGGAATAGGATATTGGACTGTCAAACCTCCCCCGCAGAAATACGGAACGATAGAGGAGGATGCAGTGAGGCTGGCTCAGTGGTACGAGGAAGTAGAACGATCCGGCACAGCGGAGGAAGGTGGTGGTGGTGGTGTGAAAGATGTTTCAGATTGGTTAGATCATCAACATGTTAATAGGATAAAGGAATTGGATAGTATGCCTGGTAGAACGCTTAAAAGCGTTTGGTGGCCTTTCACTCAACATGGTCTGGTGAGTGACCCTGGCGTCATGAATTCATCACTAAACATAGCTGATGGTATCTGTATCCTTCAGATAAATAAGAAGGAAGATGTTATGGTGGTCGATTCAGCTTATGGCGATAATTTTGATTCATACTACACCAAACCATCGCCGACATCCCCCGCAAACTCCGAGTCGCAGGCGATACCGAAGGAAGAAGGTAGTTTGTTGAATTCTTACTTTGACGGTTCAGCCAGTTGGTTCACGTGTGTTATCTCTCCTTTCCCTCATGGATCGGAGCTGATATTAAAATCTTTTAGTCAATCGCACGGTCATGCCAACGAAGAATTAACTATAGCAGCTGCAACAGCCGCCGGACGATATGGTCACGTATTATTCCCCTCGGGAACCCACGAACCTGCATTGAAACTTGCCGAAAAGCTCAAATCGACCGTAGGAAAAGGTTGGGCCGAAAGGGTGTTTTCCTCGGACAATGGAAGTACCGGTATCGAAGTGGCTTTGAAAATGGCTTTGAGAGCTGCAGGAAGGAGGTACGGGTATGATGGTGAGATGGGAGGTGATTATGGTGTAATCGGTCTTAGGGGAGGGTACCATGGTGATACCGTGAGTGACAACTCAGCTGGAATGAGTATGAGAGATTCATGATAGCTGATTTGAAGGAGTACAGATTGGTAGCATGGATGCGTCCGAAGCATCAACATACAATAAAGCGGTCGATTGGTAAGCTAATCCTCGCAGTATTGATAGGATGTCAGCTCACCTTACGTGCAGGTACACAGGTCGTGGTCATTGGTTTTCTCCCCCAATGGTTCAGTATATCGATGGGCAACCCAGCGTACTCACGACAGGCCCGGACGAATGGTCACCACTACCTGACGCTTTGACTTCCGAGGGTAAAACCACAAGCGAAGGGTGGTCTTTGGGATTCTCAGATATACAATCGATATATTCCGTTGAATCTCGACTAGATTCACCTCTAGCAGACTATTACAGAGAACATATTCGAAAGAACCTCGAAAGAGCTGTCAAAGTCGATGGGAAGAAATTCGGAGCGATGATTATGGAACCTACATGTCTTGGAGCAGGAGGGATGATCTTTGTTGATCCGCTATTCCAAACTTGTTTAGTAGAAGTCGTCAGAGCCAGTTCGGATCTTTTTGGCGGTAGATCGTGGAAGGGTAAGAAATATACCGAGGATCTCAAGGAGGTCAGAGGAGGTTGGAGGGAGAAGAGGAAATGGAGAGGTGTGCCTATCATCTACGATGAAGGTAAGTCCCCAACCTTCATTTCACAGTAATCACCAGTACTAATCAATTTGAGTAGTATTCTCGGGATTGCATCGATTCGGATACCTCTCGGCATCTTCGGTACTCAAAGAAACGCCTGATATATCAGTATATGCAAAAATCCTCACTGGGGGATTATTACCCCTCTCAGCCACTCTAGCTTCCACATCGATATTCAATACTTTCCTATCGGATCGAAAAGTAGATGCATTATTACATGGACACTCCTATACCGCGAATCCCATTGGTTGTTCTGTAGCATTAAAAGCGATTGAGATTCTAGAGAGACAGGATTGGGAAGTAGAGAAGAAGATGTGGAATGTCAGTTTGAAAGATGAATCGAAAAGATGGAGTTTCTGGAATGAAGGATTCGTATCGACCTTGAGTGAAACGAAGGGAATTAAAGGGGCGATGGCTATGGGGACGGTTATGGCACTTGAATTGGATGCTGGAGAAGGAGGTGAGTAGACTACATAACATGTCGAAGAATCTTCCATGGCTGACTAGTGACGTTATATCAGGCTACTCATCCCATGCTGCATTAGACTTCCTCACAGCTCTCAGACAGAAGATCATCACTTCGCCCGAAGGTCAATTTGCACCGTTCCAGATCCACTCGCGGCCCCTTGGTAATGTCGTGTATATCATGACTAGTAGTTTCACGAAACCCGAGGTTGTAAGAGCTATGGAGAAGACTATTCTAGAGGAGTTAGCGAAGATATAGCATTGGGGCAAGGGGCGGAGTGGGAAAGTGGGATGGGGTCAGGACAAACCGTGAGAAGAGGAAATAAATGGGTGATTGAGATGTATTAGATTGAATCACTAATAAGTTTTAAAGAGAGGCTGAGACGGGGGACGGAGGAGCTCAAAAGATCTAAAACGTAGTATAATCTTATCCACAGATCAATATATAGTAATTTACCTAAATTCGGTATGGAATATATCTGATAGTAGCAGTAGAGATATGCAACGCATCCATCTTGGTTTCACTGATCACAAGAGTATACAGTATCCTATAAAACATTTCTATCGAGGCATTACATAGTCCATCCATGTGTTACTAAAGTGGCATCCCGGAGCATGAGCCGATAACCGAGAACAGCACGGGTACACGTCCCCTGCTCGACTGTGTAAGAAGCGATCTCACAATGCCATGTATGCACGTCGACCGATAAGCATAAGTGAGAAGCCTGAGAAGACATGGATAAATGCTGTGTTTCATTTGATATGCTTTGAAATCTTATATACTTTGGGGTCTTGTAAAGTACCCTGAATATCTCTGTTCGTATAACGGCTAGTATGGCCGCTTGTCAAGTGAGCTCCCTGCGAAGGTTGTCCCACAGATCGCGGCAGATCAGAGTTCGATTCTCTGACAGAGAGTTTCTTTTTTGTGTTCCTTGCACTCCTGGCCTTCTCAGAAGCGTTTTCTTCGCTTCCTTGCATTCTTACCAATCCGAAAAACACCTCCAGAAATAACAGTGAAGATTGAAACAATGCAGGTGGCACTTTCTCCGAAGATTCTTAGCCCAAAGGAGGGGTTAGTAACTCGCGCGACACCATGTAAGATGAATGTAGCAAATTGTTTTTTTGACGTTTCTCACTGATTTCTAGATGTTTTGGAGTGACTTCAGGTTGTGTTTGAAGCTAGAAAGGTGCTCGATATCGGGGAAAAGAAGAGGAACGCAAAAAGAAGCTCCCTGTCAGAGAATCGAACTCTGATCTACCGCGTTACTTGGAAGTGACAAGCGGTCATACTAGCCGTTATACGAACAAGGAATTGTACGATTTCTTGCGGATCTACAGCATTATATATGGTAAGTTTTGATAGGTGGTACGTGCTTTGGACCTTCTTTGGCCATGAAGAGTACATACCGAGGGAGCTGTCTCATGTGCGTGCGGTATGACTGCATCGTGTAGAGTATTGAAAGCATAGTGCTGAAAAAGAAGTACAAGGTTACATATAGCCCGTTATGGTGTATTGCGTTGCCGTTCATTGGTTGGAGATGGTGTAATTCCGAAAACACCCGAGAGTTGATCTTGCGTGCCTATCTTCATTGGTATGTCGTATGAGTTCATCTCAACCCGATTCGCTGGATCTGCCAACCTCGCTCTGAGAATCACATCAAACATCCCCTTGATACGCAATCACCCATCATATTACTCTACTGCTACCTCATCAGATCTCATCGCATCCAAAAGAATCCTCCTACTGTATCCACTAGTTCACATCGCATACACCACGCATAATGTCATTGATCCGACCTACAGCTTCGTCTTCGACTTTTAGGGCATTGGGTTTGGGATTGGGTGGAAGGGGATTACATACTTGTGGGTATTACCTATGCAAGAGTAGGGTCGCAGGGATAGATCTGGGACGAAACCAATAGACAAGAGACAAAAAGATGAAGTGATGGAAGGACCTCAGTCGTGTAGAGGGAAGGCTCGACTACTGAACTTATGACGAATAGATGATAGGAATACAAGTAATATCGAGGACGATCGCTGATATTTCCATAATTACGACTTACAGCCCGAGCCCTTGCCATTCGAGCTAGTACACCACGAAGGGACGCTACCGTTGCGGCTGATGAGACTGGTGGATTCAAGTATATTCCAGGAGGACGTGAGTGCTTTTCGTTTATATCTGAGTATCTGAGGTGGATGAAGGAATCTATCATGTTCAGTCATGGGTGGATGTGCAGGAGAAAACAGAGTAACAAAATGACAAAGATGTAGAGGATCCTCTGCTGCAAATCACAGCGATCTTGCACCTCTTCCGAACACATAGACTGACCATCTTTTCTCGTGAAACTAGCCATCCTCAAGGGAACAGTCAACGACGCAACCCCTCAAATCGAAGCATCCCGATCACACGGATCATACCACTGGGCATTCGAGAGGGTCCTCTCAGCAGCTTTGGTACCTGTCACAGTCGGTGCAGCCGTATCTACCGGATCAGCTTATGTGAGTAATCACTCAAGTATGTTCAAGAAGTGATAACTGATATTTTCTTCGCGATTTGCGATTTGCGATTTCAATCGAATAGCCCATATTAGATGGTATTCTCGCTGTCTCACTCATCGTCCATTCACATATAGGATTCGATTCATGTCGAGTAGATTATCTTCACCCACGTAAATTCCCAGTGATCGGTCCTATAGTCTCATGGGTTTTGAAGATCGCTACCGGTTTGAGTGTTTGGGGTGTATACGAATTTAACACGAATGATGTCGGTGAGTGATCTGAACTCATTTCTCGGCATAGACTGTGAGGAGAGAGACCGAGGTAAGAGTCAGGAAAGGCGATGCAATCGAAAGAGAAATGATGAGAGGAAACAGGATAATGGTATTATACCGGATACGATGGTATTCGTGCCAAGACCAAATTGGCTGACTTCGTTTTGCCCTTACTCAGGTCTCACCGAACTGGTCCGAAGACTCTGGACAGCTTAGACCTTCTGCTGCGTAGTATGGATGGATGATGGTACTGCGTGTATGGGTGTGGAGAGGTATCAGGATAATGGATTAGAGATGCGTGTCAGTACTCAGGGAGATTTACTTCGTCATTAATCTCGTTACGAGACTCGAGGTGTTTCTTCTTTGAAGTTTTTTCTGACCCATCGATCTTCATGCTCTCTTGTATCTCTGTTGTTCGTCTTTCTCATGTCTTTTGGATGCAATGTGATTCTCTCATGGCCATGACCACGATCTTGTTCACTTGGATTAATTTTACATACATTTTCACCCATTTTTTTCCTGATACGTGTAATAGTAAAAGTTGGATGATAGATCTGTTCAGTATATAATGGGTAAAGCGGAAAGACGACACTAACAGATGGATTGATAAGTATAAAATTGAACTAGGGATCTCATAGGAAGGAAAAACAAAAGTTAATCGATCATCCGATACGCGATCGTTTCGCCGCCCAATCAACTCCACCTACTTCTGTAGGTAATTCACCTAAAGCCATTCTTGGTCCTTGTCTGTCGTATCCCGTCTGACCTTGACCAACATTTGGAAGTTTGGTCGGAGATACGCTACAGATCACAATCATTAAAAACATTCCCTAGACAGGAGATCTCGAGAAAGCAACTTACCTGCGTCTATCGCCAACTTCTTCATTCCCATTCCTCTTGACCCCCCTCGCACTGGCGAAACCAGCTAGCTTAACGTTTTCTCCATCATCACTCACAACATTCCCATTCATCCTGAAATCCTCCCGCTCATTTGTCAACTTAGTGATTGCTCGTGCAGCTACATCATTGATCCCTCCCGAAGGTATCTTAGGTGATTCAGATCTTATAGGTGGCGATGACGAAGTGTGCATTGCGGAAGCCATGGCGAGTCGACGAGCTGATGCAGCCGCTGCGTTGGAATTTGCGTTCTGTCGAACATCCATCATCAGCTTGACTGAATTCATGAATGGGTGGTGATTAAGCTCACGCTGGCTACTGCGTTACCGCCCTGTGCTGCAAACCCTCCTACAGGTCTAGGTTTCACACCCGATGCCTCGGGAAGTGTCTTTCCACTTCCACCCGATCCTGATCCAGATGAATTCCCACTGCTTGGTTTCGAGCCTACCTGCCCAGGTTTATTATACGATACTGACGTGTTGTCTTGAGCAGACTGTTGAAGGGCATCAGGTCGGTGACGATGCTGATAAGTCGGTTGATCAGGTAATCTCGATGGTCCGGCTTGAGCGTTTTGTTGCATCGAAGAATTTTTGATTCTCCTGCAAAAACATGATGTCGATTATCAGCTATTGTCTTTGGTTGGCATGTCAGAGGGAGCTGACTGACGAGTTTCCGTTCTGATCAGGTACATTGGAGTCCTCGATCTGATTCAAAAACGAATCATACAAAAATTCAGCATCGAAATGCTCGTCCATGAATACATCTCCTTCATGGTCGTTGATCGACTTCAAAGGCGTTCCAGGGGCGATTATGGGTGGCTCTATTCTTGCTTGCGGACGGATAGGCTGAGGCTGTTGTATAGGTACGGCTGATTTGGCTTGCTGAGGAGCGGTGGATGGTCCTGGTGCACCGGCTGGCATGAACTCGGGCCGTCGTTCCAAATCATTTTGGTTGAATTTGGCCTATCGATATGTCAATTATGATATGACCTGTATGCGAAGAGTGTACCTTAACTTACCGGAGGTACTTTGATCTTGACCACTTCTTTAGTATATTCCTTATCATACAGACAATTTCCAAGAACGTTACCAAACGTTCGTAATGCTCTTTTGGTAGCATCTGTGACCGCTTCCTTTTGGGCCTGGACACATCATTCAATCAGCTGTTGCTCTATAAGCCGATGTTCAAGTGGACATAAGCTGACTTTATCTAACGCTGCCGACTTCCCCCTTATATTCTCTCCTTGCCCGCAACCAACATCTTCGTGATAACATCCATCTAGCAGTGTTATCCTTATTATCGCAGTAACGTTGACTGATACTCGTCCGCCCTCTTTCTCATCAATCTGAACATTTGTCACTTCAGCTATTGTCTCGGTTGTGACGATAGCTTACACTCACATAATCCGTTTTCAGCGAAACTATCGAGGAAGACCATCCGTTGAATCCGAATACTTCGTTCGCGAGGTTGATGACTGCACAAGTGATCAGCTATTTGGGTGAACACCTTTACAATCATGATAGAATACCTTTCCATCCCTCTATATAGCTATTGCAAGGAATACTGTCAGCTCAACTCGACGTTTCTACCTCCCATCAACTCACCTCAATTTCGGTCCTCCCCCTGGACCAGGTCGCTGAGTGACGTATTCGGGACCTAGCTTCCTCGCAAGTCTAGCTTGAAGCATCTGTATCCTCTCTTCTGACCAGGAAGAAGTTCCCTGAGTAGATGGTCCAGCCGTGAATGATTGTTGTCCATGGTGTGACATCCAACTTTCGTTTGGATCCATGTTGACGGCCCTTGATGGTGGTCTAGCTAAGGGTGTACTACTTCGTGGTATAGCTAAATGTGCAGGTCGACTGAATGAAGTTGATAGATCCCCTATGAATGGTTTCCGGTCTTCGTATGACTCTATGAGACGAGCGGAGAGACTCATTGGGTGGCGAGTGGGTTATGAGTAGAAGAGGGGTTGAAGTCGAAGTGGATGTGGGGGAGTCGGGAAGGTGCGAGGGTTGCAAGTGTAGTCTTCGTCTGTCTTCCTTGAGGGATCGAGCAGGGTTATGGGTGATTCTTGAAGAGTTGTATACATGAGATACTGCTTGGCTGGTGTAGATGGACAGAGTGATGGATGTTGATGCATGATGTTGAACGTGGTTGACTGTGTCCATCGTAATGTTCAGTGGTTCTGAAAAAGACAAACACGTCACTCCCATTACGTAATTCATCCGACATGACCTTTTTCTCGAATCTGACGCGTTCGTCCATTCTTGTAGCTGGATCGAATTCATCTACCACTTAACTGCACTTACTTCTCCAACCCTAGTCCTTGCAAGATACCCAGGATAGACTCCCTCTTAGCTGACCATAATGGCAGAACCGCTACCTGAGCCAGCTGGAGGAAGATCCATGAGACCCAACCCATCTTATTCGACCTTACAGGAACTATCGAAACCATTCATACTGGATTCAAATCACCGGTCGTATAAACATCAATATGCCAATATATACTTTGTACGCCTAGTAGAGCTGAGGCCGATAGTGGAAGAAAAAGCCCATGAGAGGTGGAAGAGCGTGAGAGGTGAGCTTGATTTTTCAGAGTTACCATGATTCAGCTCATGTCTTGTATCTGTTCGACAGGGAAACCTCCGTTATTACCCCGTATATTGAATTTGACTCGATCTCAGTTATGTTACATCGTTGGAACGGTGTATCTGGACATGCCGCTGAAACCCAACGTGCTGGAGGATATGGCCAGAGATGTAAGCTTGTTTCCTTTTGGTGGAGGCAGTAGCTCACCCAATTGACAATTCATAGCAATGGCTGGCACCTCCTGCTCCGCGAACTAAATTCTTCTCGGCGCAAGATGCCGTACATCTCGAAGATGAGTCCGGACGAGTCAGATTAGTAGGAGAAAGGATAAGGAGAGAAAGGGATAGACAGGGTGGTGGTTTGGTGACCGGTTAGTAGTGGCTTCTTGACTTTCGATGTGTGAAGCATAGCTAATCAATCGTGGGCGACAGGTGTAATCATGGCTGCTCTTGGAATGGAAACCTCTTCAGGTGATTTCGAAGTGATAGATCTCTGTTTCGCTGGTCTCCCAGACAAATTAGATGTGCAAGCTGGATCATCATCGAAAGCTAATGGAAAGGGTAAAGGAAAGGCTAACAGTGATGAAGATGTAGACATGACGGGTGAGCTTGTCCCTCAATTTCCAACGCCTCTCGAGTTGACATATGTCTTTTCTTAGGTAACGGTGCTGATGGGGATGGATCAGATGAGAAGACCTGGGTAGCATTGGTGTCAGGACTATCGGTGGGAGCACAAGAGGCTCCGGCGGACCTGAAATGTGAATTGTTGGTGGAATGGCTGACTGGTGAGGGAGGCGGAATATCTGTAAGCTGCATCTCAGGTGATCCCATCCGCAGCATCAGCTTACTTTCTCATGGGTCCCATGACAGGACCAACTGGATGGAGTTCGTATAGCAAGACTCATATTAGCAGGAAACAGTCTGACCACTCCAGTGAGAGGGGAAGACGACAAGAAAATCGTGAGCTTGAACTTCACGGACCCATGCTCCGGTATGATAGCTGACATCTGTGATTCACAGAAACGATTCAATAATTCCAACAAACCTCTATTTCCTAATCATCCTACCAAGACCTTATCTACGTTACTAGAAGACCTCCTCTCCTCATCTTTACCTATCAATATAATACCGGGACCATCCGATCCGTCAGGCGCGACGTTGCCTCAACAAGCTCTGCCTAAAGTGATGTTTGGTACCAAAGACAAGACGGTGGGATTGGAAAGCGGTACTAATCCAAGTTGGTTAGAAATCGGTGGAAGGAGGTTAGTTTTTCGTTTTTACTTACAAACCGGGACCGACAGTTGTGCTTATCTTGATTGTTTAGCTTCTTGAGTACCGGTGGTCAGACATTAGATGATATCTTCAAGTATCTCCCTTCCGATTCGAGACTAGCAATGGCTAGAAGGACATTAGAATGGAGACACATCGCTCCCACTGCTCCTGATACTTTATGTGAGCTAAAATACGACCTTGGTAGGATGGTCCAGCTGACATACGGTGATGTTATAGGGATATATCCATTCCCAGATGCAGATCCGTTCATCATCAAACATCGCCCGGACGTGTATGTTATAGGTAATCAGCCTGAGTTTGAGACTGCTTTGGTAGGAGGTGAGTGAGGGATCGCTTTCATATTTTACAATTATGCTATTTTAACACAAACTATTGTCATACACACGCTAACGTCCGATATTGGGTCCATAGACTCAGATACACCAACACGTATAATTCTTCTTCCCTCATTCGCTCAGACAGGTGTATTAGCATTGGTATGCCTAGAAACACTGGAATGTAAGACGATAAACTTCGAAGTGCCCACTTGGATAGGGGATGAGGTGAAGAATGAAGAGGATGTGAAGATGGAATAATCAGACTAGGTTGGGAAGTAGGCAAGTAGGTATACAGTATAATTATATGTTATCTTTGCATCTTGGGTATCAAACCAAATCAATAAACAGATGTCCCACATCTCATAAGGAGACGGGAAAACATGGCTATACTGAATGGCTAATTTGAGGTGTATCCTCTTGAAGAAGAATTATGAATCTGACATTCTCTCTTTCACACAGTGGAACGAATTGATGGCAATGATTAATGTCTAAAAGGATGTACGGGTTCACTGAGAAGGACAAGACTTGTCAATTATATCACTCCTTTACTTACCTTTCACGTATCATGGACCTTTCAGGATCACAGGCGAACATATAGCTCTAGCTCAATATCAAATAGGGATCAATCGCATATGACAGAAGCAAAATTAACGGAAAGACAAAAGATCATAAATCATGATACGACGAAGGTGAGATCTTACTCTAGCGATGCTTCGACAACTCTCTATCCTTTCTCCAAGTTGAATTCTGACTTCGACCTCTTGCTTCCATTTGATTGCGCTCACCGCCGATACCGTCACATCATTCTTATTGCATGGAAGTACTGCATACACCTTTTTCATTCTTTCTCCTCTAACATTGCGACTCTCGACTTGAAACCTATATTCAAATCATATTTTCCATTACGAAATGAGACACCAAAGGATTTTAAGGAGCTTTCCACCCAGTTTCAACACAGTCCCATCTCCTGTGCAGCCACGCAATAGACTCTTGCCACTACTTGACACGATGCTCAGATGCTTGTAGGTGAAACATAACCTGCATCCATCCGCACCATGCCCGAGACGAAGCTGACTTGATATTCATGGGGATAGTAGCGATACAAAAACAACTTCTTACAGTCCGCCTGTGGACCCTTCAGCGCCCAAAGACTCTTTCGCAGGATTGACAAACAATAGCACGTAATTCATCGTCGACCGAACTCGATACAGAATGACGAAAGCTCTAACTCGAGACGGAGATAAGCAAGATTTGATCATCACACATGAAGATAGAGATACTGCTAAAGACAAGAAGACTGCAGAGTTTCTCTTGCAATCTGGCCACGCGCCCTATTCCAAGGAAGGGGCGACCTTCCCATTAGAGGGGAGCTTTTCAAAACTGTATTTTTCCAGGTCTAACATTTTCCTGATAATCGGAATTGGCCTTAGATACTGGACGTTGGCGGTGTTACGGTCTTTGTTGTTTTAGTATTGACAGAACTAATGGTTCGCTCAGTCCGGAGCTGCGACATAGTACCCAGTAAGTAATTGTGTCCTCGGATGCTTAATTCGGATTCTCCTGCCTTTTCAGATTGGAAAAGGCATACAGTACACCATAGTGTAGTGTTGCTCCATACTTCGATGATAAACTTACGCCTCCGATCTTAGCACATATTGTCCTCCACGATGAATTCAGGCATAATACTTGCTTTTCCGATATCATCGGAAAGGCATGAATCGATCTAGAAAACAAATCCGCCGATATCGTCGGTCGGATCGTATGTTCATGATGAGAACCACATATGCCATAGAGCATGGCTATTCAGCTTGATGAGACATCAATATAAGAGCCTCCTCTCCAGAGTCATCTTTCCAATAAGAAAAACAACCTGTTTCATACATATATCGCCACTTTGGGTGTTTTCCCCACCATTTTCTTTTACGAAGCGATTTTGCAAAATTCAACAATGGTCTTGAAACTGGGAGATATCGTGCCAGACGTCTCTGAGGTTACTGAGGGAAACGAACGGAATGGAACAGACGACGATATCTAAGGCAAGAATGTCTGAAAGTCTACAAATGATGCCTTGATCAACATCCAAAAAACCAATAAAATATCGATGGGGATGTAGCTCATTTGGCAGAGCGCGTCATTAGCATCTTTCAAGCAAAGTTCGAATTGACGAGGTACCGGGTTCAATTCCCTGCTTCTCCAAAACTTTTTGTAGATTGTCTGTTTACCTGTAGTGATCTCTTTTTGCGTTCTTACTTCTACGTCTACTCTTGTCTCTTTCCATAAATCTGTGATTGTTGAGCACGCCCGTTCCAAATGACATGCATATACATTACAACTTGCCACTGTTACCATCCAAAGTCTGTGGATACTCAGCTGTCATTCGAGGTTATTACTACTTCCCAACCCTCCTTATGACCTCATCCACTTCCCTCTGAGCAATCCCATTCGGAGCCTTTCTCTTCAATTCATCAAGTTTACCTCTATCATTCCTCTCTTTAGCGGACTCAGCAGCTTTACTCCAATCTCCACATAAAACATATAGATCTGCTCTTTGTCTGGGTTCGCAACGGGGTACGAAAGACCCCGCTTGGGTCGGTTGAGGAGGTGAAAGGGAGAGTAAATGAGTCTATGACAAATCAAAAGAATTAGTCATTTGTACATCTGAAAGAGTGAAAGCAAATACATATAATGTCTGCAAGTAGAATTGAGAAGGCTGGAAGACGGGTAGCTCACGACAAACGGCTCATACCCTATCGGACTCTTCTTGCTCTTAGCAAACGCTTCTAGACCTTCCCAATCTTTCCTCTCAGCTAGGGCTTTCAACTTAATCCACCAAAACCTCTTATCAGGTACTTTCCAGTCCGCTCTAACCCTTTCCGCCCTTTTGTTGAAACCCTCAAGGATAAGTTTATATATGAATTGATTGACCGATAGTCCGGAAAAAGTGAATTTATGTTCTAATTCACGTTCATATGTCTGCTGTAATGTCAATAATCGATGAGCGTCATCTGCCATCTGTAACAGATACGATATCAGCTGAGCCACCCCACTTATATCAGAGGAACAGTGAGCATCGAATTAGGGAAGGCGCACCTTAGATTCAAACAACCTCTCTTTACTCTCTCCAAATGACTTTGCCGCTCTTTTCAGGTGTTCTAACCTTTCTTCAGCGTACTATACCATAAACGTCCATCAGCACTTCAAAGCCCATATATCTCGAATGAGGGTTGAGCTCACCTCCTGCTGACCAGCCTCTTCCATCTCCAGACAACCATTCTCCGTCCTCCTATCATCCTGATAATAGAAATCCCTCAACAAATCTCTATCAGCCTGTCTTGCATATACCTGAAGGAGATTTACAGCAGGTTTGAGTTTGGGCGTTATCGAATCATCTAAGATATGGAAGAAGTCTCCTGGTGATAAGGTAGATCGTAGATGCAAAAGGACTTGGTAGACTACAAGAAATCAAGCTGACATCAGTCTCTGATCAAAGATATCTCCGAAGACAGGTTAGACTCACCTAAATCCGTGTCACCTGAATCGACAGCTTTCTCCAGAGCGATCTTTTCCTCCTTCATCTGCAGTAGCAATGGAACCTGTTCTGCAGCCCTTGGCTCATGGTCTAACAGCTATCATCTCTTTACATCAGCCCCACGTCTGTCAGCTGTTAAATGTCCGATGAAGGGGACTTACCATAGTAGCCAACCTGGCTCTACCATTCTCCCATGCTTTCCTCGCTATCTCCGCATAACTCACACCCTTCTCACCTTCCTTCTCGAACTTCTCCACTATAGCTCTACAAACACTCTCGTCGTCGCCTAGACCTCTATCAGAGGGATCTACACCTTTCTGCGATGATCGGATGATCTTGGCTGATGCCCAATGTGAGAGGACAGGGTCGGGACGTAGTCCCAAATGCTGTGATATACGCAAAGCGAGTAAATGTAGATTTCGAGATACGAGATGTAAGATCAGGGTAGCAGGGGAACTAGCTATGTACCTAAATCGGCTTTGCATCAGCTAAATGTCGAAGGATTTGCCGGATTAGCTGACTCACTGTTCATAAGTTATCGGTACGCCGATTTCATAATATCGCACAGCGTTGAGCACTTTCAACGTCTGAGCCATAGTGACGAAATCACTTGGGTTATATAGATCCATGAATGCCCTTCCGAACTGTGCTGCCTATCGAATATCAGCCCCAAGGTGGTCAGTCTTTTCGTCCAATATCATTGGTTTGGAACATCAGCTTAGAGTGATATTTACCTTTAACAACCTTCTCTGCCAAGTCACTTCAATTTCCCTTCCAGCAGCTTCCACACAAGTGTCCACTGCGTTGGCCAAATCCGGTCTGATACTCCGTATACTCTCGTCCGCTTTCGGCGACTTGCGTTCGAAATGATCCAAGGCGTCATATAGGATCGCAGCGGGATGTGACGAGCCAGGTGAGAAGACGGCTAACGTGCACTCTGTGATAGAACTCTTCATTAGCACACAAAGAATACTGTCAATACGTAGCTCGATTCTGACGAACTTGTAGCGGATTGGAACATGTGAGATTGCCTACTCACCTGGTACTTTCTGTACAAACTCGCATGTACTCGAAGAAATAATCCTTAAACCATCATTTTCACCCAGTATATGTGCAGAGGGCGGATATTCCCAACTATTCACGTAGATCATCATCATACAATCAGCACTATGATCCTCGTTCATCTCATTGTGCCAGCTCAGGAAGCTTACGATAGTGATTCTCCTTTCGGACCGACCAACACGACTTTCCCATTCCTATACCCCAATGTTATGGCATTATCACCACACCATTCTACTCTTTCCGGTAACCCCTCTCCGAAAGGGGTGATATCAACTTCAGATAAATTTCGACTGAAATCCGATGATACAACCCATAATATCCCCGTCGTAGGATTTAACAATGCCAGGAATCGGCCGTTGGGCGAAATTGAAATGTGTGAGAATGGACCTCTGTTGATCCGCTGATCTATCTTTTCTAAAGTATCTAAAGTGAGGATGGTAGATTGTGTCGAGAGGAGTAGTTGAATATGACCTGTTGGGGATATATCGGGTGAGAGGAGTGTCCATGATGTTGGCGGTTCATTCAGAACTGTAGAATTGACATCAACAGCTATCTGATCAGCTTCGAATGATCCCCATTTTCCCATGTCTATATTCGAATGTATAAAGTGGAGTTTTGAATGAGTTGTATTACTCACCAGGACTAATCATCGGTACACCCCTTCCACCCTTCCATCCCTTCACTTCCACAAACTCCCCTTCCCTAGTTAACACGACCATCCCATCTTCGTAAGCTCTCGCATCTACCACCCCACTATCTCTTATTTCGTCGCCTAGAGAGTATTGCTTGTAATTTGTGATATTCGATAGGTCGTAAATCCTATATATCCCTTGATCCGATAATACCACCATAGAGGTTATTGTGAAATGCATTAAGATGGGTGTGTTCAATTCCCAAGGTATGGAGGAGATGAGTATACCTGAAGAGGAGTAGATGTGTATTTTGGGTTTACCTGAATGACGAGATGATGGGAGTGGGAGTCGATCATCTCGGATCATCGCTATGGGCAAGAACAGTATGTAACAAGTCAGAACAATTATAGGTCTGTAAAATGTGAGGTACTGACCTATAGGACCACCATTCTTTCCTACTGATATGATATACTCTGATAGATCAGGTACGTTCCATGACATTGTGTATATCTCTTCTTTCCTGTAAAACACATCTTGGATCGTATCCCATCTAGAGTCTGGGTCAGTGAACATGCAGATTGGAGGAAAACAATGAAAGTAACAGAAACAGACGTACGTCGCTGTTGGTGATGTTATTGACATGATGATAAGACCCGAAGCTTCCCTTCCTCTGATGTCGATGACAAGTGTTGAGTGGTAGAGATGTTGGTATCTGTGAGCATAAACTTATTGTCATTATCGTTGTTGTGCATCTGCTCATCATCACCATCAACATCCCCGCTCATGACGCATTCAAGTCAACACACGGACATACGTCGGATATCCGTGAAAACCGACTCGTCCCCCACTCTGCCCCACTTCTGGATCTCGGTATAGAACACGTTCAATACATCCATGCATGGTATATAGGGATGAATCTCAAGAAACACAAGGAGAGAGACAAGTATGTACAATCAATCTATCAATGGTATATATATGTTCAAGTCATGATTTATTGACATGGAGTTTGACAAATTGATGGCTACTCTCTCATCTAGGTGAATGTGACGAAGGAGAGAAGAACCACGATTCTACATTCCACCATATAACGATATCAGCAATAACCTCAAATCACGATTCATAGATGATACTCACGTCTCTTCCCACTAGCACTTTCATCTTGTATCCTCGCCAAAGGTGAATTACCGTGCATACCACTGGCGATCGATTGGTAGACGGGTGTACCAGGTGGAATAGCAGGTGAAGAGGATGAAGTGGTCATGGTGTGTCCTCCACCACCACCACCTCCTCGTAGAGGTTTGGCAATTCGTCCATGATTGTATGGGTTGGAATATTTCGCTTCGACTGATAATCACACGCAAACATAATGCAGTCAAACTATCATCTACGCAAAGGGATAGAATGTTGGTTTGGTAGGGAACTCACTGTCGGCCAATTTAACTTTCAACTCTTGAAGCTGCTTTTCACTCTTCATGGTCTTCTTAGCTAACCTTTCTTCGGAGTTATTCAAAGCAGCTTCGAGAAGCTGGATTCGATCATTCCTATTGATCAACTTTCGTTGAGTCTCTCCAACTTCCTTTTTCAAGCTTGTATTCTGTTCAACCAGCTGCGAAAGAATGATAATACCTCAGCTGCTGATCTTCTATTAAAGTATGACAAGATGTATATTTCGGCTGAGACGACCATACTCACCTGTTTCTGAACAACATTCAATTGTTCCAAATTATGTTCCAAAAATTCCAATTTCCTCTGCTGAGCTCTTGAATTGGCCGAGCGGGCGATCGTCTTGTATTGTTCTCGAACTTCGTCAAGCTGCATCTCAAGTTCGACGACCTAGCAGAAGTCATACAACGAAATCAACACAGATCATTGTCGAATCACCTTGATGTACCGAAACTCATGCACTCACCTTCTCACATCTATTTTGTAGATCCTTCATCAAACTCTTCTTAACAATTTCAAATTCGGCATATTGGATCTCATGCGATTTCCTAATCCTTTCCAACTCTTTAGCAGACTGAGCAAAGTTTTCCGATTCCTCGTTGCCCGCAGCAGCTACCGATAGTGCACGCTATGAAACCCAAAAACAGATATCAGCTGGAAAGCTACTCGCCGTCTCAATTCGCAGCACGCGGCTTACGTTGAGCTCTTCGTTCGAAAGCTTATAACTTTCAACCGTACTTTGCAATCTCCTTATCTCGGCCGCACGTGATTCGGCATGTTCATTCAAATTCTGTATCTCAGCTTTGAGAAGTTCTTCAGACGCTGTGAACTTTGATTCGAATTGGGCCTAATGAGAATCGCAACAACCAATCCATCAATTATCGGGTCGCACCCTCGGAGAGATATAAAGCTCAACTCACTTTGATATCATCAATAGCAACATTTTGGCTTGACGAGGTTTTCTCTATCCGAATCGAAACAAATCAGCTTCGAGCTCCGCAATTTTCATCTTGATTGCACCGTATAACTCACCTAAAAGCTCTTCGTAAGCCGCATCCCTCTTACCCAACATCTTCTCCACCTCGCTTCTTCTCTTATTCTGCAGATCAGCTTCTTCCTGAGCTAATCTCAATCTCTCCTGTAAGTCTCTAACGATATCTTGGTTCTCTGCTAAAGCAGATCTGACAAGTTCTCTAGTTTGAGACTGAATTTCCTCGGCTGAGGTCGTGTTGTCTCTAGATTCCAGAGTTTGCAGGACTTGACGTAATTTCTCGGAGGAAGAGTCGAGAATGGCACCGCCCTTTATGTATGAAAAATGGTCAGCACCGCATCGTGTTTTCGGTGTTCATTTTAGTTCTAGACTTCCATCACAGCGCTCGTTGCAATGAACCAAGCCTAAATTAGGTGTGGTGTGGGTGGAATTGAGCATCGTAATACTCACCATATCGATCCTACTCATCATCTCATTCAACATCTCCTGTTTTCTCTTCTCCTTCTCCTCCTCTTTCTCTTTACTTTGTACTTTCTTCAGTTCTTCAATCTGAATCTTCTGCTCTTCGATATCCTTTTGAAGCTCTGCCACTTTCTCTTTGTAGTTGTCCAAAGTGATCGAGGCATCTTTAGATTCGGATTCCAGTCTAGCCGATAGAATTCGTAAATCGTTCAACTCAGTGGACATGGTTTTGTTTTCCTATAAGCATATACCAGTAAGCTATTATGCTTAACTGAAAATAGCCATCGGAAAACCATCGATACGAGAGCTCACTTTGAACATGGAAGCCTCTTGTTCTTTCAAGTAGGCAACTTCCTCTTTGATATCAGCCATCAATTTCTCTTGAGCTGCCAAAGCGGATTCCTACGACAATGACAAGAAAACATCAGCACTATAGACGTTTTCAACCTTGCTAGGGTGCATCATTCACCTTCTCAGCCAATTGATCACTCAATTCATTCTCCCTCTTCAAGAACTCCTCTCTCTCATCTTTACTGAATTCCATATTGTACACCGTCGGAGTATCAGGTCTTGAACCGTCCGTTAGGGCAGATGGCAGCAATCCGCCGGGGGTATTTGACCTAGATGGAGTGCCCGAGGTATTACCGCTCGAAGGAGTGACAGGTAGAGGAGAAGTAACTCGCTTAGCAGCAGCTGCTGCTGCACCAGAAGAGGAAGTAGCAGCAGCCATAGGTGCGGCCCAGTTTGCTTGTTCCACTTTCCCACCATTCCTCCATATTTTCACTTCTTCCTCCAAAGCCGATGCGTGTTCCCTTACTGAAGCCAATTCAGCGACTGTCTTCTTGAGTAAAGCCTTGAGCTCCGCAGGGGACATCTCAACATTGACTCGAGCCTTGTTCTTGATTGACTTAGCTCTCATACCGAATCGTAAAGTGGACAAGGTTTCAGCTTCGTTGAATGTCGCCGGGGAACAATTGATGATCAACGTTGTACGGGAATTACCACCAAGAGATTCTGCGTGCGAAGATTATGATCAGCAATGAGAGTTTTAGTCGCACTGGAAGACTTACCTTGTAAGATACGGGTAAGTTTCGAGTCTCGATATGGGACATGTGAGGACTGCATGTTGTGTCAGCTCGCGCATCCCTGACACTGCGACAGCTGACATACCTTTCCGTCCGTCAAGGCGTTGATGACCATACCAAGAGCAGATAAAGACTTATTGATTTTCTTAGCTTCTTCAAGCGTTTGACCAGTTGCACCGGTCTTTCCAACCTACTCTCAGAGCAAATATCAGCTGCTTGCTTACTATAGAAACCATATTTTGTTAGCTGACCTTCTCAGAACCGGCTAAATCGACCAAGTATAAATTGCCACTCTTCTGGCTCCCCGTCTCGGTGTTTCTTTGGTGTATACCAATTACGAAGATAGAGTGTGATCGAGAAGATTCCGCATTCATATCTATAGCATGACGTTATCAGTTAACATGAATTACCCTTGCTGGAATAGGTGATCGGAACAACTGACTGGTCGAGGAGACTGCTCGACTTGATCCACCAGCTTTCATCACTTTATATACTTCAGCTTCCGACCCAACATATACATCCGTGAGGTTCTTGACATATACTCCTCGTGCTTTGTCTTCGTGAATCGATAAATTATCATTTTGAGCTATCACCGGCAAGCATCAGCACCTGCCCAAGGTCATTTGCGCATACACATTGACGAATGGGAGACCGTTGACTTTGAAGGGAAAGTTACTCACGGGCAAGCAGATCTTTGATCCTCTCCATGTATATCTCCATATAACTGACTTTGACGGTATATTCAATAACACTATCTGCCGAAAGGATACTAGCGAAGATCTGTTCTACTATACGTGGTATCAAACCTTTCAATGCTGGGTTTTCTATGTCTGCTCCCTGTATGGAGTGACAGGCATGATCAGCTAGGTCGTCAGGAGTGGCCCAGAACAGGGAAGCTGATATAAAATGTACATACCATCATTGCTGTTTCCGAAGGGAATTCATTAGCTTTACTCCATAATGTCAAGAAGGGATGAATAGCTCACTATATGTTTTACCTGAACCTGTTTGACCATAACAGAATAAAGTACCGTTGAAACCAGTCATAACATCTATATTCAGGGTATGTCAGTTGATTAACCGTCTCTTTGAAAAGAATATCTTTGACTAACTGACCTTCTACTATCCCTTTCACGCCCCAATCGAAAATATCATGTTGTTTCGTATTGGTATCGAACACTCTATCAAATGTGAAGCCTGTATACGGATATATAAGCTTGTCCATGGCGAGGACGGTATGAGTCTCTAAGCTCACCATCTTTCTCAGGTCCAGCTACCCATAACAACACTGCATCAGCAGCCACGTTGACATGGTCTACGAAGATTATGTGAAGGACATACCCAAAGAAGTTGAATTCTTCATCTGCACCGTCGTGAAGTCCGTACTAATATCTACACATGTCGCGGACTTTGACTCTGTTTCCATACGATTCATTGGCCGGAATCTGGTTGATGCGACGTATGGTCAGCTGATTGAGACTGACGTCCATTCCAGCTATACCTACCGGCAAACTACCTATGAATAGCATGATGGATCAGCTTCCGTCCACCTACACCTAACTGGGGTGCAAAAAGGAAAAAAGAAGCTGACTTACTTTGATATTGTTACCCGACATCTTCGCCACCTCTCACTTCTGTCAAAGGCTGCCAGGCCGCTGAAGCTTCCAAAGGTGACCAGATGCACGACGAAGCAAGATAAGAGATGGGGTATGGGACTGGCTGTCGTAATGATCCTCTCCGCTTTTATTTCTATGGTCTTGGGCAGCAATGGTTGGTCAATGAGTGAGTCAAAGTAATATGAATGCTAGATGTACAGGAGAACAACAATTAGACGATATCTGTACACTGATAAACACATAATATGTTACCAGCCTGGATCAGACTGAGTGACTCTCTGACACGCGCACTGATCCTCATCCTCATCCTTCATTCACGAAAACAATCACGACCCCATCCAAATACGTAATACCACGTGGTGTAAACTATTCAGCTCAATCTGAATTTCAGCAAGACATGTAGCAATGGCCATCTACAATTGCGATCTCGATCTGACCTATCTATATATAGTAAGAAATAGCCATAATCACACCCAATCAAAATGTCAAGAGCATCAAAGATCTTCTTAGCGTCCTCCTTCCTAGTCTCCGGAGTGACAGTGTGGGGTGTACATTATATACAGAAAAGGGAATCTGACGTGAGCCAAAAATCCTTTCCCCTCGCCTCTCTCCCTCCCTTCTACATCGGGGATCGTGTACTGATGAAAAACCATAGACAATGTATCAGGGGGTGGTAAAGGACGAAGCTCGAATAGCAGCCAAGGCAGCTGCCTCAGCAGCTGCGGCAGTCCTCAAACCTATCACTCCATCTGCACTTACTTCCACACCTTCAAAGGATGTAGCAAGTACAGCTCACTCGTCTGGAACACCATTAAATACACCTTCGTCGCCTGTCCAACAACCTGCTCCCGTGATCGACGAGGAATGTACGACCTGTGTGATATCGCCTCCACCGCAATTGCTCGAATCGCAATCGAAGGAACAGCGAGCCAAAGAAAGGGAATTGAGGATGAAAGAGTATAACGAACAGAAGAGTCTGGATAGTAGGTTGAGGAATGAGCAGGGTGTTAGTGAGCAGCCGACGGGAACAAGGCTGGTGTAGAAATCTCGGTTTGGACTCGTTAGAGATGTTGATCATAGTCGTTTCTTAGGTTTCTGACAGAGGGTGGGGAAGGGGAAAAGATCGGATTAGCATATCAATCTGTTGTAACATACCACAAATATCAACTTTATACTATGATAATGCATCGCACACCACTCTGCTCCCATCATCTTAGCTCCCTCTACGGTGCAGACCATCTGAGATGTAGTAGTGCTATCTGCTATCAATCTCAATCTCTACCAGCAATCATCAGTGCCACAATTTGATTCCGTCTCCCAACCCATCCCTGCCAAAGTAAATATTCGAATACTCGTCCTAAAGTCGTCACTCAACCTGCGTTTTCATACCTTTTCACCTCATCCATACTCTCATACAGGCAGAGCAGCACCATCCGACACTATGAGTTATCAAAACGGATTCAACCCTGCCCAGATGATGGGTTTCGGTAATCCCTACGCGGCAGCATTCGGCTCACCAGGTGGTTATGGAGGATACGGTTCTCCGGGAAGAGGTGGAGGGAGAGGAAGAGGAAGAGGTGAGCTGATCTCTGATGGACGATCGAATGCACTCACTGATCTAAAGCTGATAGATATATTCTCATTAGACGATAGACGTGGCGGCAGAGGTGGTGGTAGAGGAGGAGGAGGTCCAAGGGATAGTAGACCCCCTATACCTGAAAATTCGAATGCGAGAATGAGGAAGATGGTTCTGAAGTTGGGTGATGATGATGTGCGTTAAAGCCCCACTTCTGGGAACATGATACCAGCAATGGAGCACAGCTGATGGATCTACTTGTCCATTCCCTCATGTAGGAATACCACCCAGTCGACGACCCACATCGATTATCCAGAGTGCTCAAGAGAGCTTGGAGGGAAGGTTCTGCGGGTGTCTGTGAGGGTTTCAGAATAAGGTGAGTCGTTTTTTTTTCTATATCTCTATATCTGTCATCATCATATGCACATACTCCATTCCATACTTCTAACATCACAATCCTGCTATATGTTCAACACAAATTCTGATATCCTGCTTCTACCATATCATATCCTCAGTATAACTCAACAACCTCACAAACACTCATACCTTGTTGTCCTCCTCTTATCCCTCTCTCGACGCAATTTACCTACAACAGAAACTAACGAGGGTGACGAGGCTCAAGTCGGGGACAAACGCAAAGCAGATGATGTCAACGATGAGGATGTTGAGTACGGTCGTGAAGTTTTAGAGGATCTATGTCGGGCCTTGAGAGGCTGGGTGGAGGGAAGAGAATGGCAGAATGTCAGGCTAGGAGTGAGTCCTTCTTTCTATCTGAATTCTCGAATCTCGAATCTGTACGCGGTCAAGAATGAGTGCTGCGGAAATACAAGCTTGATACCTACATAAGTCCCCCATGTGACGAGATGGACCGCACCAAATTTAGTTCAATTACTGACAACGTTCATGCATCATTTACAGCTCCAGTTCTTCTCCCTCCTCGTCCCTGCTGGTCTAGTCACCTCTTCGTCTCTTCTAGGCGTATATAAATCCTTACTCGCAGTTTTAGAGGAAGTTGGTGGCGGAGGAGATAGAGCCGAAAGAGCCGTCAGGGCCGTAGGAGAAGGCCTGATACGTGTAAGTGTAGTGGCTGTAAGAACCTGGGCGTGGAACAGCAACTGATTCCCTCCCTTTTCAGTCTGGCAAAGTACTGTACGACAACCACCCAGAAGAAGTAGAAAGCCTTGTCTCTGCAATCGAAGGTTATATAATTGGTAGGAGGAATGAAGTGAAATCACTGGTTGATCCTTTCTCACCTGTCTCGCTGGATGGTCAGGAACATACACCTACGCCTGATGTAAGTGGTCCTCTTAATCTGTCATTGACTCAAGTATGAACATAGCTGAATATCAAGATAAACATAGATCCTCGACAACTTCCTTTCCGCTCTTCATGCCTTACGTGCCAACTCTTTCGCCCCTCCTCACAGTCTACCTCGATATTGGGAATCGGCGACATTATCCGAAGGAACAATTCAATCGGATCCATACGAATTGTCGCCGATTTCGATGCCACCTGAAATGTACGCTGTAGACTCGAACGAACTAGATAAAGGTGAAGGTAGAATTGGGAATATAAAGCTGTTCGGTGACGATGTGAGCTAGGTATCCTTCACAGACTGTAGATATCTTCAGCTGATACTTGTGCAAACCAAAGGTCGTGCCACCACCTGAAACATTGGAAGGATGGGTACTCCGAAGTTTAGTGCTAGATATCATAAACATATACGAAGTGAACCGAAAGGAATGTGCTACTCTACTTCTCTCACTAAGAAAATTCTTACCTTCAAATACGTTCAAACCTGTCAATCCACCTACCGAAGAGGATGAAGACAAAGTACTATCGACCTGGTCCAGTGAATCATTGATAATATCGACGCTTCTAAATTCGCTATTGACATTACCTAGATCAACATATAAATCAATATACTATGGATCAGTGATCACTGAACTATGTAAGATCTCACCTAATACCGTTGCTCCCCCTGTCGGGAGGGCGGTAAGGAAGATTTTCAGTTATTTGGGTGCTGGGGGCTCGGAGGGTACGCTAGATATCGAATGTCAGAATAGAGTTGCGGTTTGGTTCAGTACGCATTTGAGTAATTTCGGGTTCCAGTGGATGTGGAAGGAATGGTGAGCTTTGTAGTTCCTTACGGATCATCTGATGAACCTGATCGGGCGAACTTACAATGTCTCCCTTTGTCTTGCTATCCTCATATTCATTCTGACTGATACTTCCTATTTCATCTTACAGGATCCCAGACCTGGACTTACCTCTCTCACACCCAAAACGGGCCTTTATGCGACGTGTGACCGAACTGGAAGTCCGATTGGCGTACTACGATCGTATCCTCGATACCTTACCCGAACCCATGAAAGCTGAAGGTGCCGGGGTGATTTCGTCTGAACCACCCGAACCATTCTGGCCATATGAAAAGCCAGGTAAGTTTCTCAGCTCAGATAAAGCCTCCAAATCAAAATTGAGCTGAACCCTTTTGGCATAGATCACCCATTGCATACCGAGGCGAAAGAACTCTTACAACTCTTCCGATCCAAGACTTCTCCTTCGGACATCCGAACGCATATTGAAACCTTGCCAAATTCAAGTTCTGGTCATGGTGAATCGATATCAGAAGACATTCGAAAGACGGTTTTCGAAACTTTACTTCATCTTGGTTCTAGATCATTCTCGCATTTCTTGAATGCTACTGAACGATATCTCGATTTATTGAGATATTTGACTTCTGAAAGTTCCTCTAGAAGATTATTGTTAGAGAGTGTATGGACATATTGGAAATATTCTCATCAATTGAAATTAATCAGTATTGATAAGTATCTTCAATATGGTATTTTAGAAGGATTAGATATAGTAGAATATCTCTTTGAATCAACTGATTCGGACGAGGTAGAAGAAGGCGATGGGTGGACGGACGGATGGAAATTTGAGATACTGAAAATGACCATTGAGAAGCATGTTGGAAGGACCCAAAGTATCAAAAATAGACTAAAGGTGATCGAAAGAGAGGATGAGATGGCTAGAGCGAGGAGGGCAGCAGAGTTGTTGGAGAAAGGTGGTGATGTAGGTGAAGGAACGGGTGAAGAAGATATGGAAGAGGGTGAGTACTATTCACAACTGACACTTTTGAAGAAATGACTGATGGTTGGATTCAATTTGTTTTGATAGATACGCGAGCAGAAGGTTCAAAAGCATTTAACGATGCACAAACTTCCCTGGATATCCAATCGACAAGATTAGAAAAGATATTAATTGCAACTATCAAGCAATTCGTTTCTTCCTTATTGCCTGTCAACTCGGCAAGCTCGAACCAAGGTTTGAAAGGTGTCTTGACGTTGCTGAGAAGTGGTGAAGAGGGGTTATGGAGTGTGCGAGCAAGGTTAGGATGGTATAAGGAATTTGTCAGATTGGTAAGTCGTACCTTCATACACATCACATACCAACCACTTTCGCCTCAAGTTACCTAAGCTGATTGGCTATTGCAATCATGATAACTCTTATAGTGGTCTTCACACCTCATACCACTGGCGGAACCAATTGAGAATTCCTTATTCTCCCTGCTCTCATCTACGGATGAAAACGATGAGATTGATAGGAGAGCGGTCGAGCTGGTTAAGGGGATATGGAACAGCGCTTTGGAATTGTAAGATATCATCATTGTGATACAGTAATGAACCGTTAGTGGAAAGAAATAAGAAAGTGGATAGAGTCGGTCTACAACATGTCATATTCATATGCAACAATACTTAATGGCTCGTATCGAAACTCCGACTTAGGAACCTGGTAATTCGCTGCAATCGTATACAATCGGCAGAAATCAGGGTCAGGCCAAAAGCCGGTTTTGCATTGTGAAGTGCCATATTGGCAAGTCCAGTAAGCAACTTCTACATATGAGTGTAAGTTTTCCAGAGCTATCATCACTGTCGATTGGGATGCATGAAGGCACCAAACTGAGTGAGGAACTTTGAGAATATCTTTAGGGTACCCAAGCAGAAATTTGGATGACCTCGATTTGGTGCAAGATTGAAATTGCAGCTTGTAAGATGACAAAAAACAGTATCTCGGGGTGGTCAAGTCCCATGCAGCACACAAATCTCCTCGTACCGTATATGATATAATGCTTCGAATGACTAGCAAATTGGATTGACAGATTCAGTCGACCTTTTGTTTACCCTTTGTACAACCTAGAGTTGTCGAGTAGTGTATTCGCAAATTTTTCGCAAATTGCATTGACGAAGCCAAGATCTCCTTTTAGCGAATTTTTTTGACAGATGTACAGTACTTCGATAAATGAATGAGCATAGCATTTGGTTCTTCTTCTTGATTGAAATCGTCCCTTTTGTTCGCATAACTCTGACAATGGTAATGACCCATTTTGCTCCACTTCTGGGAAGCTCAATTCCTCATTCTGGCCCTTCAAAGAAGGCATGTTGCACATATCGACTGGGTTCTCTGTGGACGGTATGGGTAGGGCTGATATAGCCAAGGTATTTATAGGGGCTTGATCGTCCCTACTCCTTGCAATCATTCCTTTCCCTCTCTAGCTGTATCGACTACAATCAATTTTCCATTACAGCATGAGTAATCCATCATACCCAAACGGGACAGATCGTCAAGGTAGCGCTAGCGGGTCATATCGATCCGCCCATGAGTCATCACAATATTCATGGTATTCTATTCAGCAATAATCTCAGCAGGAGCTCAAAGATCCCAAGGTCAATACCATCAATAAGGCGGCTATGCAGCTAGTGGTAACTATCATGGGTCGGCCCAAGGCTAAAGTGGTACCGCCAGTGGCAACGGTCAGCCTAATTCTGAATTATCGTCTGAACACGAGAAACTGAAATTCTACGCCGAGTCAATCGTTTCCTCCAATTTAGAGGCAGGTGAAACCAATCTGAGTGTTGAAGAGATTGCCCGTCAAATACTGACCCGGGGATTAGAGTGGAATGGTGACGAGGAAGAGGGTGAGGAGATGAACAGAGTCGTCAATAAACTGATATTACCTATTGCATTTCAACGATCGCCTACTCAAGAAGATATTAATCAGATCATTCGGGATACCTTTCGTTCCGCGTCCAATCAGTAGAGCACATACAGAACGAGACCATCTAATCCCATCTATTGCGAACCGCCTCCTCTAGCTTGGGGTCGACCACACTACGATACCACCCATTGGCCAAAAGATCATATCTGAAAGACAATTTCCGATATGGTCAGTATTGTGGCGCATCATTCAGGAAATTGGACAGAACGAATACTAGGTCAGTTTCAGTAGTTGCAAAGAAGATATCTTAGATTATGATATATACAGTGAAATATCATCTTCGGTCTTCGATGCATACTTGTTCATACTCATCATACAACCCTATATCATTCCCATGAATTGTACAAGCAGCCACCGCATCCATCATTACACTCCCGCGTATACAATCAGTCAGGTCAAAAGCCCGATTTGCACTTTGACAGGCCATATATGCAAAGTCGAGTATGCAGCTTCTACGTATGGTTACAGACAGACAGTGAGTGTCATGTTACCAAATGTCATCAAATCATGCATTGATGCTTGAGCGGAGTTGAAATGTGTCATCGTATATCTTCTTCATACTCATCACACATTATGCACCAACCCCACGAACTGTACGAGCATTTCCAGGTCTCCATACGTTTATGGACTCGCACTGTGATAATGTGAATACTCTGTTATAATCGTCACACATGTTGGCGGAGGGGATTGGTACCGAATTGAATAATCGATATTTGTCCCTAATTGAAACAAGCTTCGATACGAGAGTCACGATAAGTAGTTGTAAGTTAGCTGATTACATTCTGCGGAGCCTATTTCAAATCGCTCAAATCCTCTAACAGCGGAAATCGTTCAAGAATCGTCGTTACTGTAGGTCCTACTAACTATTCTTTTTTCGAATAACATATAAGCGTCCTAGTCAAATTACTGTATCGATTTGCTGAGGAAATCCCTCAATACGCCCGAGTAGCTAGTATTAAAGCATGTGGAATATCTAAGAAGCAAGAGGACGTGATCCTTTTTTGGATTTTCTCCGTGGGGAAACAAAGCGGAAGTCTGGACTACCCACCTCAAGTACTGTATCTTACCGAACCAACTTCTTTGTATTCTCCTTTTTGCCTCTTCTCCGTGCACGTTGTTGAGCTTCTCAAGGTTTTCTTCGCACAATTTTGGCTGACAGAGAGTCAACCATGAAACCTCAGGTATAAATACCAGCGCATTCAGGATTCAGAGGGAGTCATGAGTTGGAGTAAGCTATCTTCTGCAATTTTTACACTCGTCTTTACCTTTCACAACACATACAGTACGGCAAAGCATAACGCCATGGCTGAGTCATATGACAATACACCTTATTACCAAGGTGAAAGTTACCCTCAATATAGCAATTCCCCTTCTGAAGAGGCTACTGCTCCAACTGTTATTGAACCTGATGGTGCAGTACAGACTAGTACCTACGAATCACCAACTGGATATCAGTACCCTATTTACCAAAACCAACAATCGCAACCACTAATGAATGAAGGGAGTTATGCTGGTAGTTCAGATTGTCCTACTGAAGTTCCGATGCCTTTACCAGTTCCGATCATCTCACAAGGTCCTTCGATTTTAGGTTACAACGAAAGCAAGTACAATTTCGAAGCTTACATGACGATTGCGGAACGAGAAGCTGCTCGACGAGAATTCAATCGAGTTCGATTAGGTTCCGAACATTCATTACCTTCAGATTCAGGTCCCTCAGCTACGGGACCTCGGGTTCCATTTAGACCTAGTGAAGGTGAGATCGAATATAGTTTCAGAAGTTATTATCGTGATACATCTAAGGGACCTACTCGTCCAAGATTACAACCGGGTGTAGAAAGATTCGATGCTATCAGAAACGATCCGACACTAAGTGCAGATTACAAAAATATGATAGAAGCACAACACAAAGTTACTGTCTACACCGATTATGATCCTCCGGAAGTCAAGAGAAGAAAGCAAACGTATATACAGAAACGTAGAGATGAAATGTGGACTGATACCAGAAATACCAATACATCTCAAAACAAGTGAAGCAGTATATCGCCATACGAGATAGATCATACAGTACGTACAGTACGTCAAATCCGAGGTTTTGACTTGTTCACATTGCTGTAAGAAAGATTGTATCTTGTTGAATTTCAGTAAGGTTTCGTGTAGTCGGTATGTATCAAATCGCTCGAAAGTGGTTGGACGTGGTCTTTGTAATCGTCCGACACAATATTCTTTGCAAAGTGCAACAGACATAAAAGCTTCTCTTGAGCCGAGAACCGCACCTTGCACTCTTCACTCTTGTTCTAATACAATCAAATCTCTTTTGGCTATTCCCCATCGAATCAAGTCATTTTTGACATACGTAACAGGTTGGTAGCATTCGTCTTTGGAAACAATGAGTTGCAGCACCTTTTGAGTCTGGCAAGCAGGCGAAATCGCTACTCTTGATTTATTCTCATTTCCTCTGATTCGGCTCCACCTAGATGATTACTATCCCACAGCTCAAAAGATGGAGGGAGATGAACAGCGTAGCGAAAAAAGTCTGAAAATCACCTTTGATGGGCTGAGGGCTGGCCCCTCAAACGCGTCACAGATCGCTGCTTCCAATTGTGGGCTTCTGAGTATCTGAAACCCAAAATCGTCTTTGTACGATGTTGAATGCGTCAATCGAATGACAAGAGATAAAGCTCCCTTTTGTTGATCGAAATGTAAGATGTAGAAATGGCCTGTTCAACTTCTCTGTGTTCATGTCATTGTAGCATGCATTGATTTCCTTGAGATTATCGCCATCGTACAGCCTTTTAGCTGGAAGTGAAATTTAGGACTTTTTAGACGTTATGGGAAGAACGAAAGAAGCGGTAAGTCCTTCGATGAGATTCCTTCAAGATATATCCATGTCACATCTGGACCAATCTCCCACCATGATACGAAACTGGTTACAAGTTGACGGGTATTGTTCTTAAAAGGAAGTATTTGTGGCAACTTCTTAGAATCGGAAGGCGAAATCTGCTTCTTCCTTGATATGAGTGCTCGTAAAACAGTTCGCCTGTCAGGACATTTGAGTATCCGAGCGTACACTTGGAGACTATATATATTAAAATTGTACTCATTGACCTACCATCAGGATAAATACTATAGCCAACCATCATCTATATTGTCATTCCAATCACGGCCGACCGACCCAACGATTACACAAGTACGGGAAGTGGCAACACCAATCCTCAGTATTGTTACTTCCGCTCAAGTATCCCCACATCATTTCCAACAAACCAACAACATTTTTCATACCAGCCATGAAAATCCCACTTCCGATCGACCGCAAGCGGACTCTCAAGTCCCAGATTGTAGTGGACATACAGAGTTATGGCAAATTGCGAACAACTCTCAACATCCGCTTTACCAACGATCCAGTGCTAGCGGGGGTGGATCGCAAGCTTTTTTTCGACCAGATGGTACGGCTCAACCCAGGACGTACAGGTATTGTCACGGGATGTCAATGATCAGTTATGCGCGTATCGCTGCTGCTCAAATTAGAGGAAGAGAATCAAACGAGCCAAGCATGTATAATCAATTGCGTGATGAACCCAAGAGAAAACGTCAATTTGAAGAGGAAAAGAAGGCTTTGGATGAAGAGGGTATGGACGGATGATCCAACTATTGGACAGAACGAGAGGAAGGAACGACTGGAGGAGCGCCGAAGAGGACAATGGGGGAAAGAGTGAGATACCCTTCTTCGTCTGTCTAAGTTTCCATATGACCTTTATATGCATCAATTACGATAGATCAAAATCAGTGATCGATCAAACTTTAATTCTGTCCGCACTTCGCAATTGTTGAGATTCATCATACTATAATGATCATGCATCATCCCCATAAACTATACAAGCAATCATCACACCCATCCATACCGCTTCGACCCAAACACAAGAGAGTAATGCTGATACTGTATATTTCAAGCTGATCTAATTTATATCTTGTTAAATCTCTAAAGTTTACTTATAGCAGCTTTACTTTCCTTCAACGCAGACAACTTCTTAACTGCCACATCAAGTTTAACAGTCTCCTCTCTACCTTGTACTTCGTCATCCCTATTTCGGATGTTGACAGATTGAGAATCCAATTCATCTTGACCAACAACTACATCCGAATCAAATAGTTTCCGTCAGCTACCTGTACAATTGCGACTACAGCTCATACCCAGAAGTGGGGAAAAACACTCACCCATGATAAAGTTCCATTGAGCAGTTTGAGCATTCCTGATCTTCTTGTTCAAAGTGTTATCACTCAGGTCCGCTTCGGCGTATAATCCAGCTTCGGTAAATCGTTTGGATACTTGTTGAGCATATTCGACGTATGCTTTAGCAACGGGGATGACGACGACTTGTCGGGGTGATAACCAGAATGGCCTGCAAGAACGACAAGCAGATTAGTGAGTCATTCTTTTTTTCTCTTACTGATACCAGGCGCTACACAAGGTCCGAGGCATTATCGAACAATTCAACTCACCATTTACCACCCGAAGATTCAGTAATGATAGCGATGAACCTTTCCAAAGAACCTAAGATAGCTCGGTGAATCATCACAGGTCGAGCGAATTGAGCACCAGGGGTGGAGTCAGAAGCTTGTTCAGCAGAGTGATATTTGAGGTTGAATCGCTCGGGAAGGTTGAAATCGAGCTAGTGGGTCCGGAACCGTGATATCAGCTTGAGTCATACATAATATCGCGATATACATAGCTAAACTTACCTGGATGGTACCACATTGCCAGTTTCGTTTCAATGCGTCGGTCAGTTGGAAATCGAGCTATCGCATGAACCAATCTTTCAGCATTCGACGGGTCATTGAGTCTGTCGAGTAGGATACATACCTTTGGACCATAGAAAGCAGCATCTTCCTCATTAACGTGCCATTTACCTGGAACTTTCTTTTCCAGTACTTCTCTCAAAGTAGCCTCAGCCTTGTCCCACAAAGCAAGATCACCCATCCATTTCTTTGGGTTTCGGGTGGACAGGCCAACTTTGTAGGTGAATCCGAAAGGTTTGTATACAGCATCGAGAAATTCGAAAGCTCCGTATAATTCAGATTCCACTTGATCGGGTGTACAGAAGATGTGAGCTATCATCATTACCATCAGCTTGTTCCGTTCTCTGTGAGATAGAAACCAAAGAGTCAGCTTACCGTCATCTTGTACGAATCTTCTTACTCTCGTCAATCCAGACAAAGCACCACTAGCTTCGTTTCGATGTAAGACACCAAATTCGGCATATCGTAATGGTAATTCCTTGTAGGATCTTTCCCTAGAATCGAAAATCACACAATGTCCTGGACAGTTCATAGGTTTCATAGCGAATGTATCTTCATCGACTTTGAGCTTGAACATATCTTCAGAGTAGTTTTGCCAATGTCCTGAAGTCTCCCATAATTTAGAGTTGAATATATTAGGTGATCCGACTGTTATCCACGAATTTCAGTCAGCTGTCACAGTCAAATAATGCGCAAAGCAGTGAAATGCAAAATGTACCTTCTGAAAATCCTCGTTTGAAGTATTCAGCCTAGAATCGTATATGAGCTACGGCTACAAACACAAATATCTGAGGTTCAATAGTCCTCCTAACTCACTTTGATGAAGTTCATAAGGGTGTTGTAGATTCTCATACCGTGAGGCAAGAAGAAAGCACTTCCGGGACTGAGATCGTTGAACACGAAAAGTTCCTGATCTTTACCGATCTTTCTGTGATCCCGCTTAGCAGCTTCTTCGAGGTATTTCTTGTACTCCTTCATTCGGTCGTTATCGGGGAAGGACATTCCGTACACTCGTTGGAAGGTATCATTTTTAGCATCACCGAGGAAATAAGAAGATGAGTTCTACACAAATAGGGACTCATTAGCTTGGTCCTGATCGAGATAGTCAATTGAAATCTCACTCACCTTGGTAACAGCAAGAGACTTGATTCTACCTGTATGAGGAACATGAGGACCGAGACATAAATCTATCAAAGGACCACATTTGTATACAGTGGTTCTGGTTCCATCAGGTACTTTGTCGTTGATATAGTGTTGTTTGTATTTATTGTACTATCGAACCAACTCATATCAATAAAATCTCTCCGGGCAGATGACGATACAAGATGTTTCTGCACTTACCTTGAACATCTCCAATAAAGTTTCTTTTGGTAATTCCAGTCTTTCGAAAGGTTGTTTCTCTTTGACCGCAATCTTACAAACATCTTCTATACCTTTATAATCCTCTTGACTGACTGTTCTACCACCTGCCAAACTCATATCATAAAAGAAACCACCTTCCTCTAAAGGCGGTCCATAACCAAGACAACATCCATCAAATCTCCTCTCACAAGCTTCACCTAACACATGCGCAGACGAGTGCCAGAACACTTGTCGTGCTTCATAGTTGTTATCGGGCGAGTCAAAATCGAGTAATTTCAAGTCGCAAGAGGATTCCAAGGGTCGAGTGAGATCCCATAATTCTTGGTTATTCACTTTCGCAATTATCACTTTATCCGCCAATCCAGGTGAAATTCCTCTAGCGATTTCTAATGGAGTAGTCTCCCATGCCTTACCTTCGATCTTCTTTCCATCAGGAAGTGTAACGGTGATGGCGACTCGTTCTTGCTCTGTGATACACCCGTTGACATCAATCAATTATTTTGCTCAACTTCTCAAAGGACTAATATATCCAAAGAGAACCCATGAAACTCACTAGCTACAAATTCTTCGTATTCCGCCTTGTACTTGTCGTAAATCTGGATCCTCTCCGCGAAGAATTCCGGTGGAGGATTAAGTTCTAAGGGCTCACCACCACCACCTTTCTTCTCTTTCTTTTCTTTTTTGTTCGGTTTGTCACCTCCGCCTTGCTTCTTGTTGACCTGGGTAGCGGAAGCTCCGGGGGTGACAGGCTCCAAGCCCTCTGCAGGTTTGGCGGGCTCGGAAGATGAATGAACCGGGTGAGCGGCAGACGACATATTGCTGGACCGTCTAATGGATGAGATAGGTCGTAAGGGAAAAGTCGAGTTTGAAGGGATGAGCCGGTATCCAGCGTTGAAAGTAGGTTTTGCTAAGGGGAAAAGGGCTCTGGTAGCAATTAGATGTCTAATGAGCATGTAAGCCTCTGGCAAAGGCAGTGTCTTTCACCTGATCTTAATGCTTGGGTATATGTAATGTCGATATATCGAGGATTATTCTGACTCGTATTCTGAACCATGCATACATACACAACTTAATTTCAGACTTTAGACTTTTCGGATCCAAGCGCTCGTATCATTAGGTGCGCAGGATGTTGGGAAATATAGGTAGACGTGCCTAATTTCACTGGATATCGTTGATATAGGCTTGCGTCGAGGCGTTCTTGTTCTGTCCTTCATCCTCCCGGGTACGTCAAAAACAACTTTCAGACTCGAATTCATCGAAAACTATCCATTATCAACGTACCTTCTTCCCTCATTTGTACAAAATTCCTCGCCCAAAATGGCAGAAGGGGAGACGCAGACTGAGAGGACAATAGTCATCTACGGTCAAGGGTGAGTTCTTCACCACACCTGTCCTGTTTTCTAAGCTTATTCTGTTCCCAAAACAAATAGCGGTATTCAGACCGACCTTGACCTGAACTCCCTTGCCGAAGATGAGATCGCCGCCGTCATCCCAGATATGTTGGTCGACTATTCAGCGGAATGTAGGGACTGGACTTTGATAGCTAGTGAACATTGGAAGCAAGGGAGATGGGCTAGGACAGAAGAGTTGTTGAAAAGAGGTATTACTTGTAAGCCTGAGTCTGCCGGTTCGGTGATGCAACAGCTGATATTTGAGATCAGTCTTTGCTGGAGGCTCTGGTAGACACCCTGATCCAGTGGCTTTGGTAAATTTACATGCTATGCTCGCTCATCTGAACTTGCATCTGGCAAAATCAGCGCCAAAGGTCATACTACCTACAACAAGTGAGCTTGCATGCTGTAGCTACATTAATGAATGACTGACAGCATAATGCAGAGTACGATAAAATACCTGAGGGGACCAAGACGAAGGGTTTCTACCACAAAGAAGCTGCTGCGAATCTGAACGCAGCAAGTGAAGCGTTACGAGCGTCGGGAGCTGCACAAGATGATGAACCTGTTAGCTTGGCAATGGGAAGAGGTATGTCGTTCACACGCTCATCAGCTAGTGAACACGAACGTAGGGGTAAAACCCAGCTGACTTGATGCTCAGTGACTCACTATTTTGCTACCGGTCAACCTGGTCTCGCGCACCCCTTGGTAGAAAGGCTGTTACAGCGGCAGCCAAACAACCTTATAGCATTAACTGCTCAGGTAAGCTTGCTGCCCACAGGTGATTTTACGCTGCTTGCTTACCATCATGGATACAGGCTCGTCTACAATTCGCTCGTCGGTCTCACGAAGCTGCTCTCATCACCTATCAAAAACTCTTGTCCCTCAACCCCGAGATGTCCCCCGATCCTCGTATAGGTCTCGGTCTATGTCTATGGCAATTAGGAGATAAGGCAAAAGCTCGCACGGCGTGGGAGAGAGCTTTGAGTCGAGAACCAACATCTTGGGTCTGCTTATTACTTCTTGGTCTTGCATCACTGAACTTGGCTAGAGAACCGGCATTGAAACGAGATGAGAGATTACGTCTGGAAACGGAAGGTGTAGATTTTGTCAAAAGAGCTTTCAAGTTGAACGTCAAGTCACCCGCGTCAGCTCTGGCCTTAGCAACGATATCAGGTCAGGGAGGTCAATTACCCGTGGCATCGAAATTGGCCGAAAGAGCGATACAGTATTCAGATAACAAACGACATTCGGTTTTGGCGAATGCTGAAAGAGGAAGATTGGGTTTTGTAGCTGGGGATGTAGCGGATGCGGGAAGATATATAGCAGCGGCTAAAGCGGAGGATCCCAATACTGTGAATATAATGGCTGAACTGACTTTGGGACAGATCGCCATAAAATCTGGTAAGTCTTTCACACGAGTACCAATGCCACCGTCATGCAAGTGACCGACCTAAACTTTGTGTAGGTAATCTGCGTGAAGCACTGAATTTCATTGAACAAACCGCCAAACGATTGAATGGTCAAGGACCACTGGAATATACAGTCCTACACGCATGTTTACTCGCCTACCCACATCCCGGTATGTCAAACGAAGAATTAACCAAAAATCGGATCACAGCACGAAACATGTTGTCGGAGTTGCATAATTTAGTAGCGACAGCAGAGAGTGATGAAGATTGGGCGAAATTAAGAGGAATAGGTTCAGATGCGGATATCTTCGTGGATTTAGCTAAACTCTGGCAAGATGAGAGTCTGGAAAGATCAATTAGCGCTTATCAAACTGCCTTATCGATAAAATCGGAATCTGAATTAGATGAAATACCAAATTCACAGGAATTGAAACCACCCGATCTAAAGACTGTAAGGATGTCGGATAATTTGGGTGTACTTTTCCAATTACAGGGTAATGTTGAAACTGCCGAAAGAATGTATCAGGAAGCGTTACAGAAGATATCCTCGACGGATGGTAAAGAAGCTGAGATCCTGAAGACTATTTTAGCATATAATCTCGGTAGAGCGTATGAGGAAGGTGGTGATACCGTTAAAGCTGCTCAGTGGTATAGGGATGTTCTTAGGCAGCATCCTGAACATATGGAATGTAAGTTGCGACAAACAGAAAAAAAAGTCCTTGATCTGATGGGTTTCTCCCATATAGCTAAAGTACGACTCGCCCTAATCGCCGCTTCTGCTGGTCGAAATTACGATGCTCATACGTTGCTCAAAGAAGCTCTCAAAGCTGATGAGCCGAATCTGACTCTGCGATCGGTGTACTCCAACTTCCTGATCTCGCTTGGATCATACAAAGAAGCTTTGGCTTTCACCTCCCAGACACTGAAATACGATAGATCAGATGCGTATACTTTCTGCGCTTTGGGGTGGTTACATTTCACCTTAGGCAGAGAAGCTAAAGCTTCCCAAGAAGTGGCAGATAGACCTAAACAGTATCTAAGATCTGCTGAAGCTTACGAAAGGGCTTTACACATCGATCCGGCTTGTGCTCATGCTGCTCAAGGTTTAGCCATCGCTCTAGTAGAAGATAGTTTGACTCCACCCAAAAGTAATTTGAATGGTGTAGATGAAGGTAAACATAGGGCGAGATTGGCTGGTCAAGCGTTATCGATTTTCAGTAGGATCAAGGATAGTTTGGCGGATGGTCCAGTCAATGTTAATATGGGTCACTGTTATTTCATAAGAGGTGAAGAAGAAAAAGCGATCGAATCAGTGAGTTATTGTAGAGCGAACAGACGTGATGAACGATAGCTGATTTGCTCCGTTCTAAATCAGTATGGAACAGCTTCGAACGCCTTGAAAGGGCGAAATGTGTCTGTTTTACTGTACCTTGCGAGAGCTTGGTACGCTCTAGCCAATAGAGAAGGTAATTTCAGTGCGATGAATAAGGCTTTGGGTTATTGTCAACAGGTCGGTTTATGCTATCACATTTCTCTAATGGCAAGCTGATTCTTGAACTGTTTTTCAGGCAATGCACATTCAACCTTCCGATCGAGCTATACTTTACAACATAGCGATGATCCAGCAAAAGGCAGCCGAGATGTTATTCTCCCTGGACGTGTCTAAGAGAACATTGGAAGAATTAGTAATCGCTTTGAAGCAAGCTCAGCAAGCTGTCAAGTGAGTGAACGCTTCTTGAATCTTCAATCGAGTTGCACGACATTGACCACTTTGACGTACACAGCACTTTCCGAGCACTTGCCGATGACAGATCCGGACCTCTTCCATACGATGCAGATTTGGCTGATCAGAGAGCCAAATATGGTGATATTCTGCTGAGAAGAGTACCAGGAGAGATGGATAAGCAGAAGGCCTATGAGAACGAATTCCAAGCTAGAGTAGAGGAAGCTCGAAAGATGAGAGCCGCTGAGCAAGAGAGAATACAAGCTGCTGAAGTGAGTTCATACCAGCTGCTACATCGCCGTGATCATTCACAACGAGCTGACTTATCTGTGACGTACCTTGTAGGCTGCGAGAAGAGCAGAGATCGAAGCTAAGGCTGCGGCTTTAGCCGAAGAACGACGTAAAGCTCGAGAAGAAGCCTTAGCATGGCAAGAAGAGTTGAACGCCCGAGCGGCAGAGGAGGAAGCTAGAAAAGCGAATAATATCGAGAAACGGAAGAAGAGGAAAGAACAGGGTACGATCGATTCTGCTGATGAAGGTGGGGAAGATGGTCAACCGAAAGAGAAGAAACAACGTAGGAAATCTACCAAGAAAGAAGGGGGCAAGAAGGGTAGAAAGAATAGAAGTAAGAGTGAAGTGCTTTCGGATGAAGATGATAATGATATTGTTCCTGATGAAGGTGAAGAAGAGGAGGAGGAGGGAGAAGGTGAAGACGAAGAAGTGGTGAAAGCCAGGAAGGCAAGAAATACTTTGGCAATGCTTAAATCAAAGGTCAGTGAATCGAGTTTCTATGGTTATTGTGGGGAAGTTTGGCTGATTATGGTTTTGGGACGATAGAGGAAATCAAGGAGGAACGTAGAAGATCCCGATGAGGATGAAGATGATGAGATCAATTTGGGAGCTGCCAAAAAGGGTAAACAATTGTATGTCGCAAACCGCCTTAACATTCATCTGGCTTTTGTTCTGTTCCTGTGTTTGTAATTCTTTGCCACAGTCAGGGCTGATCGCTGATCCCATTCCTTTATTGGTCACAGCAAATCAAAAGCATACATTGAAGATTCCGACGAAGACGAAGATGAGACTCCAGCAGTAGCAGCAGCGGATGAAGAGACAAAAAATGAAAATGAGGGATCACCTGCACCACCATCTGAAAATGGGGAAGATAATAATGATAAGATGGATGTGGACAAGGACGAAGATCAAAATGAAGATTGATCGTTCGGCCTTCGGAAGAAACGAAATCACATATTTTGCACCATATCGACCATGAATATGCATATCACACATATAAAGGTATATTGACGCCTTGAATGCTATTTACTAACCCATATAGTGATTGGCTTGCGATACTGAAACTTACTTAACTTGCAGGGTTTGTCCTTTACCATACAGGGGTATATGATTTGCTGATCTTGGAGGTTTGGGTGAAAGGATAGGTCAGAGCATCATGCAAGGATGGGAGGGGGATATTGAGGGTAGGTGATCGGCTAAGATATAGCCTAAGGAGCACCGATATCTCATCGTTCTCATTGTGGAACCGTCAAGAATGCACAATTCGAATTCATTCAATCTGAGCAATAATGAAGAACAATAGTAAGCTCTCCTGTTCAGACTCGAACTACCCCAACAGACATTAACGAGGAAACTGATTGATATCCGCATCGAATCGAAGTGAGTTTTCCACTTGTCTGTACTGCACCGTCAAAGATTACTTGAATGACAAAGTCGATCATACTAATACAGCTGCAAATATCGAATACATCGCAAATATGGCATCAGTGGTCACTTCACACAGAACTGGTCTAGTCAGGGGTGCTCGACCAGAAGCCATATTGATTGTCTTGTTCCTTCTCATCGCGCTGTTCGTATTCTTAGGTGGAGGTAAAAAGAAAGGCAAAGGTAAAAGTTATGAGAGACGTGAAGAAGGGGGCGAAGCTAGAGAAAGAAAAGGTAGAAGTAGGAGAAGTGAACCGGACAGTGATTCGGAAAGTGGACGATCCGACACCGAAAGAAAAAGCCGAACGAAGAGATCAAGTGATCGAGGACGTACACCCACTTCGTCATCCGATGACGAACGAGATAAGAAAGAGAGGGAACGGGCTGAACGAAAAAAGAAACGTAAAGAGGAAGAAGAAAAGGATAGAAAGAAGAAATCACAAGAACTAGCTGCACAATCTCAAGCCCAAGTTCAAGACGATGCAGTACCTCGAATGGACGCTCCCAGCTTGCTTGATGAAAATATCGATCCCTTATCTGATAAGTTGTGGCAACGAGATCCTACCAAAAGACCTGAAAGACCTAGTGGTAGATCACCTCCAATCTTACTAAAGCGAGATGAGAACAATCAATGGACTCGACCTCCCTTATCAGGCAAGAAGGGCGTATCGTTCGATGATGGTGGTATACAAGGTAAAGAACTGAGTTCTGTAGCTGCATACAATCATGAAGATCCTTCAAATAGGATATACGACCAGTCCCATACAGACATCAAAAGGAATCATGTATCTACCGAGAGAGGAAGAGATGGAGATGTTTTACAAGGTAAGATCGACGGAAGTCAATCGCCTTTGATCGATTTGATAAAGAGTGGTAAATTGAGTGAAAAGTTGGTGGAGATGATGAGAAGATTAGAATGGGCATGTTTAATTGATCATTTAGATCTATTGAACCAAATCCCTCAAAATGTATTGAAAGAATCAAACGATATTATAAACAAGGAAACTTTCATACCCAAAATTGGACCTGTACCGAACTCGATTATCGATATAATCCAACAAATGTTGATTGAAAAAGCCATCGATTTGCCTTTGGTTTTATCCTCTCAATCGAACCCGAATATGGAACATGTTAATCCGAATATACCATATGATGAAGATCCGGATATCAGACCATTAGATAAGAAGACCGTACAGGATAATTTCATAAATAAACATTTATATCAATTTGGAATTGCTGCAGAGGATATAAGGGATAACTTGGGGTATGGACATTGGAAGGATCTGGAGGTTGATACGATTAGAGAAGTGGTTTATAAATGGACTGAAAGAAAGATGAAAGAAGCTTCTGAACCTCAAATCGAAACTCAAGACCAACCGGGAGAGGAACAATATGATATATTTAGATTGTTACTGGGATATTTCTTACCTTACTATCGAGCTATAACTTCATTCCGACCTAAACATTTCAAAGAGAGAGATAAAGTACCTGGATTCAATGAGAAGGTAGGACCTGTGAATGCAGGCTTAGTTCAATGGTTAAGATATATAGGTAAATGTTTATTGATTTCTAGAATATTCAGTGAGAATGGAAGTGAAGTTTCGTTAGATTTATCATTGAAGGTACAAGTTTCGAAGAGGTCGAGACAAGTTGGTTTTATCGTTGATTATACTTTATTTATACCTAAACCCACTGAAGATGAGGGACAAAAAAGGTTAATAGGTATGATATATCAATCGAGAGAGATATTGGAAAGGGTCAAACATACTTTGATACTTTGGGTTAATCACTTGAATGAAAAAGTTTATCCACCGAGGGATTCTGGGAATTATCTGTTCAACGATTTATATCCATTTCAGATTAATAGATTGACATTCAGACCTGGTTTACCCCTTCAAGCTATCAATTTTCAATCATTACAACGATCACTTACCTCACCCAGTCCACCAGATACAAGTGACGGGAGGGAAAAGATGATTATGAACGTTTCGTCAAGTCATATAGAAGAGATGTTCGAAAGATCAAAACAGAGAGGTGAAGGACCAAGTTTCTTTGGTGAATTGTATAGAACGATAACCTGTCAGATGATTAGATTTATAAATAAAAGACAATATCATTGGTATAAACCTTCCACCGACGCGGAAGGGGGAGGAGTATATGAAAAATTTGATGAAAAGCAATTCGAATTCTTATTGATGTTGATCGGACCAGGTCTAAGTAAAGTCCAATTGACCGAGGAATACAAATCCAAAACTACCGGTGAGAAAGTCAAGGATAAAGACTCGATGTTAGAATACAATTATGGAGATACAGTTAAATACTCTCAACTCCAGGCAATAGATTTTGGCGGATTGATCCCAATTGAAAAACCACCTCCTGGGTATGCTTCATTTGGTGATAAGAAAATTGTAAAATTGGATTTGTTTAAAGGTTTGAAATGGATTTTATTACCTATTCAATTCAATACCGGGGACTCCCAAGGTGGTGGTGCGGTTTATTCAGCGAATTTAGTAGTTAATGATAATTTGGGATTAACAAATTACCTCTATGGTAATTCCCAAAAATCTTTATCTGTGACGTTCCATGGAAGATCGTTGGAAGATAAAAATCGTCTAGCAGTTGAATTGGCTCAAACGACCGTAGAACAAATCAATAGATGGATAAAAGATATATCGGAAAACACAAACATGATGGATGCACAGCAGATCAGAAGGAGGGTGATGGAGAAAGTGGATATGACTAAAAGGATGATAAGGAATAAAGTCAAATTCGCCATCATCTCACCTAATAGCCAACACAAGCAACAGCAACAAGCTGAAATTGAAAATTTCGATGATACGAATAACTTGAATGATTTTGATATCCCACAGGAGATGTTACCTCCTGGATTGGTTGGATAAGTATGTACCATGACATATTATCAGAACTATATGTAACTTGAAGGAGTCACCTTTTTGTTTGTCTGTCTGTTGTCATATATCGTATGTATCAAAGTTCACTTGCTACCCATCCTTTTCGATATCATCATCAGCACCATACTGTATTTACATCAGTGCCCGTACCAATCATTACAATAATGACACTAACAATCCATGCATTCATAAAAAAAGAAAAATCAACTTTTCATACATAATAATTAGAAAAAAAACATTACTCTTTATTCCTTTCTTTCTTTGTTTTTTTGGAGATTTTAATTCTCTTTCTCTCTCTCCCTCCCCTCCAAAAAGAATTGTTCCAGTCGATGATTTACCGATCAAATCACTTGCCGTACCGATCTCATGATGTCCAGTTCCGCTGGCAAACTTCTATCGATTGATTGGTTCATGAATCATTCATTCCATCCTCATATGATACTAACTTCCACAAGATACAGCTAAAAGTTCAATATTCAGTTCGATGATAGATTCACCTTTCACCTTAGTCTTCATCAATCCAATCACCCTTATATGAATAAAATGAATAAAAATTAGATCAACTTGGCAGGAGGAGTAGGAGGAAAGGAAAGAGCGATGCTAAGAGAAAGACGAAAAATAGGATACTTGAAATGATAAAGATGAGAATGAGCAAGGAGATATTGATCTTTCGGGTATAGAATAAGTATAGAATATAAAATATATAATATACGTTATAGATGTATATTATGAAGAAGACGTATTAAGAAGAAAAATGAATGAGGAAGAATAAGAATAATTTTTTTTCTGTAGTCGATTTATGATTGTATGAAAATGGGAGAAAAGAGGGATTATGTGTACACAAGACATGAAATCAGAGATTTACTAATGACGCAGGACAAGTGGTCAGCTAAGTGTAAATGAATATATTGATATGTTTATAACTCACATCAAGAGAAATACGCAATTGTTCCAATGGGATTGGAACGAATCCTTCAATATCAATCCCTCTCTCTGAAAGTGCAGATTCGGCGTGTGGAGGTACGAGTTGTCGAATGAGATCTGGTCGAGTTGAAAGTTCTGCATCATGATGAACATAGCGGTCAGTCAAGAGAACACGTAACGAAAGAAGGTGCTTCCAAGTGATGACACAGAATCATGTAAAGATAAAGAGACAAGCTTCTACTCACCCTCCCGAGTGAAATCGAACAACGCAGGCATTTCCTTCCCATTAGGTAATCTGGAGCCTTCCACTCTCAACTCATCGAAGAATGGATGAACGAGCGCTTCGGGAGCTGTCAACCTCGCTGTAGGAGTATATTCAAGTAGGTTGCTGATCAGTGCGATGGCATCTTGAGGAGTTCGAGGTCGGAAGACTTTGGTGAATGGATGAGGTTTGATTTGAGGGAATTTATGTTCCATGTACTGAATGGTGAGAGGCAATGTCAGCACAATTACAAATCCAAATACATACAAATATATGATATTTTTAGGTGGAAGCGATGATATCATGAAACCAAGTCATAAAGCAAATCCCACTCACATTAGGATTCATAGTCTTGATCTGTTCTCTCGTGGGTGTACCTAAGACTTTGATAATCTCGACCAATTGATCTATACCTGATTCACCAGGGAAGAGAGGTTGACCCAACATCAATTCAGCCATCACACAACCCGTTGACCAGATATCGATATTTGTTGTATAGTTAGTAGCTCCAAAGATTAACTCGGGTGCACGGTAATATCTCGAACAGATGTACGAAACATTTGGTTCACCAGCAATTAGGATTTTGGCCGAACCGAAATCACATAATTTCAAAATGCCGGTCGCAGGGTTGAGTAAGAGGTTTTGAGGTTTGATATCTCTATGACATATTCCTACGGAGTGAATGTAGGCTAGTGATCGGAGTAACTGTGATCCAACAAAACCATCAGTATGGAATGTGATGGGATTCAACCAATTGACTGACCTGGTACATGTACAATTTGATTTGTAACATTGGCATAGCCTGTTTGAGCTTAGCGTAATGTCTGGAAGCTCTGTATACGGTTTCGGGGACGAATTCGAGTACAAGGTTGAGGTAAACTTCATCTTTCTTATCACCGTTTGAGTAGAAGAAAGCTTTCAGGTCGACAACATTTGGGTGAGATACAAGTCGCATGATTTGTAGTTCTCGGTTCTATCATGACCAATGTATCGAAAATGTCAGCATAAATGCATTTCTCTCTTTCAGAGTGACACATATGATTACAAACTCACCTTGAATCGTTTGTCTTGTAGGACCTTCTTGATGGCGATTTCAGATTCAGGTTCTTCTAATCCATCATCATGCTTCACAGCTATTGGGTGTCCAGGTATGAGCTCGAGTCCGTGTACTTATTAAGTCGCAGAAAGTGGACAATGACTCACGTAGCATCTTTGCAGCAAAGACTACACCGAAACTTCCGTTTCCTACCACTTTGCAATTGGTGTATGAGATGCTCATCTCTTTACCTGTCTTTCCCGATTGAGCTTGAACGGTGACAACTCGACTTGGGTCATCGGCTAACATTCGAAAGTCAAATTCATCAACATCTCACCTCGACTGATGAGGATCCTCAGTCACTCACGGGTCACCCGCACGCCGTTCACGAGTCCTACACCTGACATGATTTCTCCCGTTATTTGCTGTTGGATCGGTAATTGAGGAATCGAAGGAGCGGGGAGATTGGATGCAGAGTGATGAGAGAAGGTGGGTCGTGTACGAGATTTGCGCGTGAATTTGTTGACAGATGGCATAAAGTTTGTTGTGGGAATGGGAAAGAGCAAGGTTAGACGATGAGGTTGAGAGAAGAGAGAAGGGTAGTGGTATTGCATAGAAATAGAAGCGAGATGGGAGATGAAGAAGATGTGGAAGACAAGGTTTATGGATCAGCTACATTTCTCCTTATAAATCAAAAGATCCAGGTCTAGAGAAAGTAAAACGCGTCTTCCACACCATCTCGTCGAGCGGAGTATCAAATTTCTATAGGTTACTTCATACTCCGCCGATCAACCATAACCGTAGGTAGGTTTAAGATGGGATATACGATCATACTACTCAGTCCGATCACACAGGACATGAGATCAATCGGAGATGAAAGGGGTTTGAAATGTTCAAAAATCGGAGCTTGAAAGGTTAAAGAGAGAAGACAAAAGAGAGGGACCATCACGGTGAAGCAGGTGTGATGATATATGTTTATGACGTGGACGAGAGATGCAACTCCGTCAATGGACAGAGAGAGAAGATAGTTGAGGTTGGACCTGAAATCGGAGATTGAAGCAGAATGTGAAATGTGGAATGTAGGATATAGGACGCAGGAACAGAGAAGGATGAAACGAAGGGCGTGAGGAGAAAGAGGGATACCTTCACCGAGAGTATAACACCTAAACCGAAGAAGGATATCCTCCTTTATATTCGTCGGAGGGGGAGATCAGAATGCCAGAGGGGGGATAGGAGAGGATGACAGTTTCTCCGATTTGTTCAAAATCAACAAAAACAACGACATTGAACGCCACCCTATTAATCCTCTGAAGACGAGCTACAAAGCTCAAAGGGAAGACACGACATCTCAGTTGAAAGCTGTACTCACACGTTGAGAAGTATACCTGACAGAGAAAATCTTTCACTAAAGACCTATCCACAGTGTATTTGATATCACTTTCTCCTTCTAATGATCTAACGAAAGAGGTATCGTTCGGACTGTCTTGTTGGTCTGACAGGTAGATAGTCGATGAATATCACGCGAGGGCGAACGATCAACGTTGACGTAAGGCTGACTCGTTAGAGTTGAATGGAGGTAGGTAATAGTTGATAAATGGGACAAAGGATGTTTGTTACCAAATCAGATCGCAAAAATCGATAGACCTGGATATCCTGTCTTGACAGCTATGAGCTCGAGCGTTGATTGATATTCCAAGAGGAGGGACGATCTGATTAGATTCCAATGAATATGATGATGTGATGGCCCAAATTCCAGACGACTACGCGTTGGTGTTGTATCACTCGGTGAGGTCGATCACGGTAAGTGTAGTTGTGAGTGTTGAGTGTTGAGCGAGTGAGATGGTTATCGGAATGTTGTATGTGTTGAATAGCAGTGAGTGGTGACGAGTAGTGCTGTGGTCATTGGTCGTTGGTAGTATAGTTGGCAGTTGGCAGTGGTGGTGGTGGTGGTGAGGGGGGTTGAATGAGGGTGAGATTCAGGGTCCAAAATAGCGAATGCACCCATGACCAACTCGTGAAGATGAGGGGCAACTAGGAAATACGAGTGTCACTTGAATCTTAATCTCTTAAATCGGTGTGGCAAACAGATCCCTTTGTTACATAATCACTCGCCATGCCCAGATCACAGACCTGACTATGTCTCGGGGATATGAAACGTGGCGCATCGCCAACCGGAAAGGGAGAATCAACCTATCTCCGCGTCAACCCATGCAGATTTGTCGGCGACCCCCGCTGTTCGTGATAGCCGGTGGCGACTGATGCTGAGTTTCAGTGAACAGAACAACAACGAGACAAGTGAAATGTACAGAAGTACAACCCATCTCGACATTACATTACATCATCAACACAACGTCCAGTACTCCCTCGATCCTACAGGTCATAGGACAATAATGATACTGGGCCATTCATGAATGCAAAAGCTGATAGGAAGCAAACATGTTCTCCTTTCCCGCTTTCCTCACTAGCTTTCCTTTCACCTTACCTTCCTTGCCTTCAATATCCCTTCCAGCTAATATACAGAGGAGGTTCTTGTCATATGTGTTGAAGAGATCCTTGGGTAGATTCGTCAAGGATGAAGCGCTTGATGCGGAGAGGATTCAAGCTCAGCTGAGTGAGGGTTGGGTAGAGATTGAGGGATTGGAAATAGATATCAATGTAAGTCTACCCGATGATTTGACGATTGTGGAATGGAGCGAGTATATCGCGACCAACTTATCACAGCTCAACTGATACGATGCTCCAATCCACGATCATAGGAAATCAACTCCCTCATACCCCCTGCTGTACCTCTCCTCCTCACGTCAGGTACTTTATCCAAAGTAACGGCTCGTGTACCAGTTTCAAACCTATGGTCGGATCCCCTATGTCTCACACTTGACACTCTCACGCTATCTTTCGACTTATCTAGACCCTCTCCATTATCAAGCAACAAGGGCAAGCAACCATCTTCGTCTTTCTCCACCGCCCGCTATGAGCTCCATCGCGACCTCGCAGAATCAGTCACTTCCGCAGCGGACGATTTCCTACATCAAGAGTTGGATGCATATGAAGAAGCTGAATTGGATCGATCGATAAGACAATCGCTGGTGCTCAACGCAACAGATCCATTCAGCAATGACGAAGTGCCGGGTTCCTTTCCTTTTGGTGGACCAACCAGTCCAGGTCTAGATGGTCAACCTTTACCCGCTACAGTTGAAAGTACCACCGTCTTAGCTGGATTGGTGGAACGGATCTTAGCGCGATTGGAGTTTAAGATCAAGAACGTCAAGATTCAAATAAGGTTCGACGATGAATATCATGGAGGGATTCTCGAGGTTCTCGTAGCAGAAATCAAATATGCTGATGAAAGTCAAACTCAAGCTGAATCAACAGAAAACGATAATAGCAGGACGACGATTCGGTCAATCCGACTTTCAGGTGTTACCGTTCATATGCTTCCTATACCAACAGTAACAGTAGATTCATCTCACGTCTCGTCAATCAGACCCACATTTACTACTACTTCTTCCTCAAGATCATCATCTATATCATCAACCTCCACCTCGTCTTCAGGAGGGGAATATCAGGATATGATGATGTCTCAAGCTGTCGTAGATCTTAGAGAAAGTACGATGTCGAACCTCAACTCGGATGCTAGTGTCTATCTCAGTGCTATCAGTGAGAGACCAACTGCAAGTATACCTAGTATACCTGAAAAAGCTATATCTGAAGAAGAATCAAGTAGATCGGCTACCCCTACTCCCCCAACTCCAGTCAAGCCGACATACCAAAACGATAGATTACTTATGACTCTCGGTTCAGAGGATATAGTTTTACGAATGAAGACGACTCGTCCATTGTCGTCAGTCGCATCTGTACCGGTGGCATCCCCGGGCTTACCGCCATCACCCACATTTCCACGACAAGATCTCTCCGCAATACCTCATCGCCTTCCGTCTGTTGACATTCAAATTTCAGTTGGTACAATTGCATCAGTCATACTCCCGGACCAAGCAGCTACCATTCTAGCTGCTTTGCAATATGCGACGAAACCTTTACCAGATGGGAATAGCTCGACCTCACCTGCCAGTCAAAGCTCAGCGACTCAAGCGGGAGCTCAGCCACAATTCACAGCTCATGTGCAAATGAAAGCTCTTTATGCAGCCATCATATACGACATGTCGGCTTCATCCGACCCACGTTTCATCGATAGTCTTTCCTCGTTCTGGGTTAAGCCATCAACCACTTTCATACCCAATGGCCATCTTCGATTACGCTTGGATACGTTCGAAGCGCATTATGCGACGAAAGGTTCTTCGGCTAGACCTCAGGCTGTGTCCCTACCCAGTAGGCAAAGCCATCCTAATACTACACGTCTTCCTCGACGGTCATCCACCATCACTCGTCCTGGTCCACCTCCACCTACGCTCATGGTCACTCTTCAAAACGCCTCGATATTCGAATATTTGGCTTCTGATACCACCACCGGGGATCCTTCGGACGTTCCACCCGGAGGTGCTTTCCCTGTACTCCTATTCGACACCAACTTACCACGGCAATACGAAGTGGCTCCTGGTGTTTCTTCAAGTCCAAGTTTTTTGGGGTCTGCACAAGGCAAGATTACCGCTGCCATGGGCAGTCCACCGGTATTCCCAGAGTTCGATTCGGTCGATTGGCGGAATTCTGGTCTGCAGCGAAAATCAGGAGGGAGTGAGAAACAGTGGAAAGTCAAACAGAAGGGCAAAGGAATTCTCAAGGGTACTCATCCACCTACAGCAGAAATCGACGAAGGGCCAGTAATGAGTCTGAAGAAAGAGCTAGTCCCGAACACAAGTGAGTGAATATCCGGAAGTTCCCCAAGAGTATTGTTTGATGATGGGTTTTAGCCGCGACTATATCATTCAATCCGATCCACGTGTTCCTCGATCTGTCACTCGTGGAACGGCTCCTACCAATGCTGCGAAGTATCGCCCCTGCCATCCGGTCAACCGCAGAGCCTGTGGTGGAGATACCGCCATTCGGTGTCCGATCTTACTATCGCTCTTCAGAACCTCTTCGACAGAGAACAACAGAGTCAATTATTGACGATCTCGACGCTCAAGCTTCTTCGTATTCTACCATTCAAGCCTCTTCACCCAACAAGCCTATAGTGGATATCAAGTGCCCCTTGGTCCGACTGGATATTCGCTGTCCTGCTCCGATCAATAGAAGAGGTACTTGGGGTGACGGAGGCCACCTAAGATCGGGCATAGTGACTCTTGATATGCACCATCTCCGAGCCAGAATTTCGGCTGCGAAGGAACAGGTAGATCAGTCAAGCAGGAGAGCCGAAAGTGGGGAGGATGGCACTAAGGTCATGTGGGAGAAGATGGTCCTGTTTTTCTCCCGGGCCCCAGGTATGCCGACATGCTTGAGACGCTATGTCAGAGCTGACCCAATTGCAATCACGGCAGAACGAAAGTCATCTGCATTCATCGTCATAGGACCACTTGCACCTGACGCAACAGACATCGACGTTTCACCCTTGCTGCCAAGTATCGAATTGCGCTCGTCCACTTCACCAACGGAGAGCAAGACCACCTTCATCACCTGTCGTATACCCTGTGTACAGGCCAAACTCAGACAACAGACTATCGAGGGTTTGCAATTCTTCGCTGATGATATGACGCATTGGCTAGATGGGGCTTTCGGGGATGGATCAGCACCCAAGCCTCGAGACGATCTCAAGATGATAGGAAGTAGGTTCTTCGGTGCTCCTGGCTCTACCAGAGGTAGTTCTTCAGCATCCAGCTCGACTGACGACGAAGACGATGAAGATTTATCAGCTACCATTCTCAAATTGGAAATTAGCGAAACAGACATATCGTTATATGTACCTAGAACTGAAGGAGGCGAGAGGGTTTTAGCACTGAAGGTTAGCGATATGGATATTGGAATCGAATCGAATGTAGCTGGAAGGCATGAAATGGTTTTCAACCTATCCCTTATGGACGCTGAATTTTCAGATAAGACTGATCCGCTTAATCCTATCAAAATATTAGGACGTACCACGCCATATACTCTGACAAGCCAACAACTTCCATTGATCCGAATACGATTTTCGTCTCTTACCAACATCGTCACTTCCACCAAAGAGACTGGTATTTCAATAACTCTGACATGTCTCACGTTCTACCTCAAATCGATCGATTGGGCAATGGACCTCAAAAGGTTCGCCAAAACGCCTGAAGGGGTGTTTGAAGATGTCGTACCGTCCGAAGTCACTCGGATCAAGTTGTTCCTTCAGGACTGCTCAGTACACGCTACGACTCCGACTCTAGGTGGAGCGGTGGTACTGGTCCTTGGCTCATTGGATGTTGGGACGGACATCAGATCGGATGGGGATGATAATGAGATCAAAGCCACTGCAGGTAGAATGGCGATCTTGGCTGTAGATGATTTGCGTGCGGTGGGCGAACTGGGTGTGGGTGTGCATGAATCAGCAGAAGTTTGGAGAGTAAGTGATACGTCTTTCTTACTAATTTGTGATCAAAGCTGATGTAATCTATCATGAGCAGAAAGCGGGTTACGCCCAGTTGATAGAAATCATCTCGGTGGACGTACACTGTTTACGGGATTTGACTGGGACTGATCAGATCCTAGTGAGTCGTCATCAATGTGCGAAGGCTTCCAACGTGTTGTCGTAGCTTATGTGGATGACCGACACAGCTGGAAATCCTGCAAACTCAAGTAAAAGTCACTGCTTGTGCCGACTCCTTAGCCAGCTTTGGTAATTTAGCGGGAGATTTCGCCAAACTGATACCGCCAAAACCGTAAGTTGATCTTTACAAAGTATTCAATTCGGTGTGCTGACATACAATCGACAGGACACCTTTGAGACCCGTTCGATCACCTACTAGCCTCAACCGATCTATCAATGTTTTTGACTCGATCGACGAACAAGCTTTCAACCTCATACCTGATATAGTCTCGGGAGCAGATATGATCGAAGATGATTTACCCACCAATCTCGATTATCTAGATAGAGCTTCACGAATGCGGACCAGTCAACCTACAATGGACCGAACGACTGGGGAATCTCTTAGATCCTGGCAGACGGATGAAGGTGAAGGCGAACTTGGGGGTGAAACAATCAAGATCTTACTCAATGAGGGATTTGATATGGACGAGAATTATTGGGAGAATTTACCAGTTCTGAATAAAGGTTATGATGACGAGTAAGTCGTACTTTTATATCTCAACAAAACGATTTGAATGGCTTGTTTGACTGACTATGATGATCGTTATTCAGGTTACAAATTGGCAAAACCCGTATACGAGTCAACGAGTGTAATATCAAGATACTCTTACATGACGGATACGACTGGCAACGAACACGAAAAGCGATTGAAGATGAGATCCGAGCTGTCCGACGACGACTAGAAAAGATCAGACAGTTATTGGCTTCCGGACAAAAAGCAGATGAATCGATGAATTTTGAAACATCGACTAAATCAGTATTGTTCAATTCGATATACATCGGTCTAGAAGGAAAAAACTCTTCAGAAATGAATAACGAAGCTTTAATAGCTGCCATCGATGAAGAGTTGGATGATCTGAATGAGACCGAAGTTGAAAGTACCGCCAGTTCTTGGCAGACTTTACCATCTACTGGTGTACCTGGAGGTGGTGTACGACAATCTATAAGAAAGAGTAAAATGAGATTAAAAGGTAAAAAATTGTCTCGATCGAAAAAGCCTCAAATCGAAATCAACCTTACATCCTTACGATCTTCAATCGATTTCTTTCCATCCACTTCATCGAGACAGGAGATGATATCATCCAAGATCGAGGTGAAAGTGAAAGAAATGGAAATACTTGATCATATCAAGACGTCAACGTGGAAAAAATTCTTGATGTCGATGAAATCTGATAATAGGGGTAATGTAAGGGAAACTGAATCAGATATGATTAGAATAGAATTGAAGGGGATCACGCTTGAAGAAGGAGGTGAAGAGGAGTTAAGATTGAGGGTAAGTGAGAATTGTCACCCATCTCGAATACATTGAATTGTAAACATGGTAGAATGTATTGCTAACATACATTTTGATTCACTTGATAGGCTAAAATCCTTCCACTGCGATTACATGTAGATCAAGATGCCTTAGATTTCCTCAAACGTTTCTTCAGTTTCAAATTGCCCACTGCGTCAGTATCAACTACACCAGTATCGCCAACTAAATCGAACGAACCATTCTTACAACATGTGGAGATATTCCCTATAGAGTTGAAATTAGATTATAAACCCAAGAGAGTAGATTTCGCCGCGTTGAGAGAAGGTAAAACAATAGAATTGATGAATTTCTTCCATTTTGATGGAGCTGAGATGACGCTGAGGCATATCACTTTGTCGGGAGTGAGTTTGTCGCTTCTACTTCACGCCAACACTTAGTTTGACCACTGACTATTGGATTTTGATCACATAGATCACTGGATGGGATCGTTTAGGTACTACCCTACAGGACTTATGGACTCCCGACGTGAAAGCCAACCAACTTGCCGATGTCATATCGGGTGTGTCGCCCATTCGATCAATCGTCAATGTCGGTTCTGGCGTAGCAGACCTGATCTTATTACCTATCGAGCAATATAGGAAAGATGGTAGATTAGCCAAGGGTGTACAGAGGGGTACTAATTCGTTTGTCAAATCAACTGCAATGGAAATGATGAAATTAGGGGCGAGGTTGGCAACAGGTACTCAAATCATATTGGAAAAAGCGGAAAACGTCCTAGGCGGACAAAATCAAAATCTCAACAATCTTGTGGTTCAACCTATCCCCGACTCCTCGATCACCTCTATGGAGCATTGGGAAAGGGATGCAGGAGGATCATCATCCAGTGAAGATGAACTTGACCATGAAAGAGAAGTGCGACCCGTATCTAGATATGCGGATCAACCCGAAGGTGTGAAACAGGGTGTACAAGCGGCTTATAAGAGTTTATCTAAGAATGTCAACGCTGCTGCGCAGACTATCTTGGCTGTTCCTATGGAAGTTTATGAGAGGTCAGGAGATGATGTGAGTTCCGGTTTTTTACCACTTCATGACTATCGACATACTGAATTATATCGTTGAAGCGTGATATTGATGCTGATGACTGGATGGTATTACAGGGCCCACTTAGAGCTGTCGTAAGGGCTGTACCGATCGCAGTACTGAAACCGATGATAGGTACTACCGAAGCTGTCAGTAAGACTTTATTGGGTATGAGAAATAGCTTGGACCCATCGGCGAGAAAAGAGTTGGGAGATAAATATAAATAGTTTAGCATTGATATCGTAAGTTAGTTTGTTGTATATATTGTTTCGTTTTGTATACGACCAATATCGTGATTGATATAATCCATTTAGACTCAGTCTTGGCCCGGCTGTTAATATGTATATGTTGTACTACAATTATGAATGGCATCATGAGAAACATTGACAAGAAAAAGAATGCACACATAAGGATTAGATGCCGTGCGGAGCAGTCAGTATGAGTTTGCCTTCGGTGTATTTAATGAGTAGTCGACATTACATCTACTTACCTGTGCAAGCCAAGTCTTAGGTGAAGAAGAGGATGGATCTAGCGTCCGGACTCTCCTGTTTCAACACGTCCGCGTAACTTTCTAGTCGAAGCTGAGTATGTCTTCCTAGCTCAGTACCTATACAAAACTCTGTATGCATGAGTGCATCAGCCTTCGAAATGATTTTGACATCGCACCACAGCCGCACTGAAACTCTCGAAAGTATGAAGTTCGTTGAAAAGATTGACTCACCAAAGGATATGTTAAGAAGGCTTTACATAGCTGACTTGCCAATAAGTGTACTTATATATGTTAAACGCAGATATCATGACTGGCTTTTTGAACGTCTCTCATCCTTCCCTATCTTCAAGTCAGATACGCAGAAGTCTTTTATCAGTCATATTCATAGATTCGTTGTTTCCTTGTGACAAGTGAGCCAATCTCCTTATAGCAATCAGTGGATGTTGATCGCTAACATGGTTTGATCAATATATAGTGCCTTCAGCGGATACCGAACACACCAGCTCATCTACAGATGCATACTCTGTGAACCTGGTCCCTGTTCCATTCCATGAATCTACCTCGTCGAATATTCCCCACGTGCTGCATTCTACCTCTTCTGGACGTTCACCGTCTAGTCTTTTCGACTTGGTAGATCACAGGTGAGTGAAAAGTGCGCAATGTCATGAGGCTATATCATGCTGATGATGTTGTAAATACTCCTTTTAGAGCTTCTGAGGAATTGAAAACTATGACGTCTTTGATGGCGCAGATGATCCAGGAATCTAAAATGTCCAGCCCCGAGAGATAGTTGAACAGTCTTACCCCCAAGCTTCAAGATCTTACATTTACTCTCCTTTCATTCCTTCAAGAGGTTATGAGCCTACGAAAGTGAATCAGAAGTACAAGCTATGAGAAGATGAATGGGAGAATTCTAGTGTGATTTTCTTCTAGCCAAGTATATTTACCTTCATATTATGACCTAATGAAGAGTATATTGAAAGAATAGATTCTGAATCAATCATGCATCCTCGTAAACCTCGCATTGCAATCACAAAGAACAAACTTGACATCCTCAATAGACTGGAACACTCCAAGAAGCATGGTATCGCTCTAGCTTGGGTGAGCAGTACCGAATTATTAGAAAGGACGCAAACAACGGAAGGATCAGGTTGCAGAAGCCACATTCACTGCTTGATGTCACCATCCTTTCGTGTCTTTTTATGATCTAGATTGATAGCAGTGAACAATGAAGGGGCTATTCTTATGTCCAGACAACTTCCATCCTACAATATCAATAGTGCTTCTCATGATTCTCAAAGACTATTTCCAGCGATGAACCATGCATGTTTTTTCATATATCAGTCATCAATCGACATGCGCTGCCCCGAGTTTTTTATCCCATTTGCTATACGACAACTCATTTCCCCACTTCTGTCAGACACTCATAATGAATAACAAGGACAACACTACCAAACCCGGATCTACCACCGGTCAACCCTCGGTGGACTCATCGAAGAATGAGGTTGATAGTTCAGTTCAGCAATCAGAGGATAATCAGAGCTCAAAGGACACGGTGATTTTCGTCAAGCTCGATGAAGCTTGGAATTATATCGATCCGATCGATAATCCACCTCACCTATTTGGACCTAAGAAGACTACCGTATGGAGCGCAACGTCAACCAACGGGTAAGCCCGCTTCCCCTTCTACAGGACCTGTACTGTTCTTAACTCCATTTACCATGTTGTACTTGACTCATGTGCTTACGTTCAACGATGACCCTAGGGAGCAAAAACTCTTCGTACCTTTTAGTAATGAAGGGTTTAGTGAAGAAGAGCTCACTGAATTCAGGAATGACCTAGAAGGTCTGGGAGATTTTTCAGTTTATAATCCTTAGGTATTGATACTGGATTTATAAGACTGCACTATCACCCCTATAAGGTAGTGGCATTCCGAATGTACGATGAATTGGGCGGCTACAGTCCAGCATCAATGGTCCCTGTTGGATATGTGTTTCGATATTGGGAACATGGTCCATCACTCAATGTATGGCTTAGGTGGACGAGCAGTACAGTATCGGTAAGTACACCATCCTGAAGCCACTGCAATTGATTCCCACAGGGTGCATACCTGAGCGTATGATATGATGGAAGGCATAGAAGCTTTCAAGTTATATTGGACCACAATGGTCGTCATTCCAAGTGCTGACTATATTCGCCCATCGCTGTGCATGCAGTACATACTGTATTGTGGAGTACATGCTATAAAGGAAGGTAGCTGGATTTCTGAGAGGCTCACACAAAGGATGTTACTTATATGATGTCGACTCATGAAGTAACATCCTTTCTACACGAGATACAACATCGATCATGTAAACTCCTACATTTGACACTTGCGAATATACGATAAAACGACCAGTGATTCCTGTCCATCGCTACAATCCTCTCCGATGTATAATCCATTTTGTCCCTCTCTTGCCAACCATCCCATATAAATAATATTACAATATGAGTACTCAAGGAAGTCAATCAAATTCGACTACCACCAACGATGACACCTCGATGACCGATACTGCTCAAGCACCCTTAACGTCTAGACAAGCAAGACGAAGAGCCAAACGATCGGGGAATAAACCTGCCTCTGGTTCCTCAGCGTCTCGTCAAGGTTCTGAGTCTACACCACTTACCGAGGAATACCTTCGAGATAATCAAGGTTCTTATTCATCCAGGTCGGGCGTTGATATCCGAATGCTGCTCGCTAAACTTCCGGAACATCGCGGATCAAAGATGGACGAACCGCTTATGGTAGTTGAGGGGATGACCATTCGAAGGCGAGATATTATCGAGACTAAGGGTCCATCCACAGTTAATTCCGGGTAAGTGCGAGCACGGTACTGCAGCTTACTCTACCTTGACTTCAATGAAATATATATCTAGCAGAGCATCGAAGCTGATGTTGGGTGCTCATGAATAAAGATGTGAGAGTATCTTTTTCGATTACTGTCGGGATGGGGTGACCGGACGTGTGGAGATTCCCACTGAAAGAACATGGACAGGCGCCTGAAGGTCTGCCACACCCAAGTACTATACGTACAGCTCGATGTTTGAAGTTGGTGTCATACAGTAGTATGTGACCTTTGACTTCCAGAGGAATTCTGGTTTCAGTGATGCATTACTTTTGTCTATCCTATAATCTATATTCGCCGGATTGTGGTGCTATAACTCACCAACAATCACTGCCCCATGACAGACACCAAACCTCTGCTTGATGCACCCCCGCATTCTGAGGGATTCCGTCTGATCGATCGGAATGACCCAGACCTACAGGTGAGTCTACTCTACCCAGAAAGTCGCAGACCGGTCATCCACAACATCCTTGGATGACCAGCTGGGTAAATATCCTTAATTTCAGGTGGTGTTCGACAAGCTATCTTCGAAACTCGTCAGTCGAAGACTCGGCGGACATTCCAAAAGGTATTACCAGCTGCTCTCCGAAAAGTTGCTCGACCACCCGTGGTTCGCAGTGGCTTCATTCCATTCAGCTTGTGATGAGTGTAAACACTCTAGAAAGTCGGAATACAAAGGTTGCATCGTCATGACCGATAAGAATGGTGTACCGAATTTTGGTGAAAAGTAAGTGTGAAAATGTACCAGTCGAAACCGACAAAGATGATAAGGAAAGATGGTTGATCTTCTCACGTCAGATGCCTTCGTTGTTATCTCAACAAGCATTGTTGTTCACTCGCCATATCCCGACAAAGTATCAGTCAATGTCGGGTGACGGAGTCTAAAAGAAGAGAAGAGCTTCCTACCAACGTAAGCAAATCATCATCCAGTGATGGACCCAGTCCAGTCCCCATACTGACCATCTTAATTCTTTCTGAAAGCATCTCATTCGACCTCAGAAATACTTTTCAGAACAACTTGATAAGCTCAAACCAGGTCATCCAGAACATCGACAAATGGTGGAATTATCGAGAGATCTAGAGATGATCCAACAGGTAAGTGTGTGTAGCGCAGAGAGATACCAAGGTGGATAACATCCGAGATGATTGGCAGGAGTTGCACAGATCGAAGCAACAGTCCGCACCCCGAGTGAGGTCTACCACCATCCGGACAGAAGTGGTACCTATCAAACAGAAGGATGAGATGATCGATCTCACGGATGATAGTTTAGAGAGTTCTGATTCCGAGGGTGATTGTGAGGAAATAGTTGACCAGCTGATGGTGTAGTGATGGAGAAATTGAAAAGGCAAAGTGGGTTGTGTTAGAAGTGGAAAGGAAGGTACGGGTCATACTTTGTTATGGGTATCAGCTGACGTTATGATAAATCGATAAATTCATACCACTCTAACGACTTGCCAAAATTTCTGTATTTGATTTGATATGATGTATCCCTTCGTGAGGTCTCTTGTCCTCGAATCTCTATCCCATCCCATCGGTTCTAGAACTCCTTCAACTTTACTCATACATTCGACCGCTTGCGTCCACAATAAAGTCACTTTCGAATCATATCCAAGTCTTCTTTATCTGCACAAACATCCCTCAAATCGTCTAAAAGCTCTAGAATAACAATGGATCTATCTTTCTCATAATTCTCAAGGTTAACTTCTAGATCCATATTCTTCCTGATAAGATATTCGTTCTCCTTCTCCATATTCGTAGATTCCTTCTCAGTACGTTCCAACTCATCCGTCAGATTGGATACCTCAGGTCGTTGTATAGTTTTGAGCAAAGTGATTTCCTCTTTCACTCTGGACAACTCTTTAGCTGTTGTCAAGTGGTCCTTGAACTCCTTCTCCAATTTCTCCCTAGCCCTCTCGTACTTCTCCTTCTCTTTAGCCAGCTCATCATCCACCTTGCTATATTTTCTCAGCAGTATATCGTTTTCCTTCCTCAATCGTCGTATTGACGATTGAGCCATCTCCCAATCCTTTTTCGTCACTTGATGAGAGCTACGTTCTTCCTTGAGTGACGATCTGAGTGACTGGTTCGCCCTTTCCAAGGATGTCTGGTATGCACATAGGGAATCGAGTTGTCGCTGGGCACTGTTGACTTGATGGTGAGATATGCTGGTAAAGTCATAAAGGGATGAGAGGATCGATTCGAGCTTGGAGGTTGAGTCATGCAGCTTGATTCTTTTGTTCGTATGGAGATGTGATCCGGGGTTGGAAGGGGAAGGGGAGTGTGGTGGTGGTCTGGGCCGTTTCAGAGGTGGTGAGGAAGAGGAAGAGGATGTCATCGTGCAGTGATAGGTAAGGTACATTCAATGAAGAAAAGAGAGAGAAATAGAGATTTGAGTGAGTAGTAGGTCAGTGTCAGTGTCAGTGCGTGATGAGGTGCAAAGGACCATCCATCCTTTGGATCATGTACCGTATGTACACAACGATACACATCACGAGTTACATGCACATATATATTGATTCACGAGACAACAAGTAACTACAGTATTCTTTTCGTTCGTTCAATAAAGCCCATTCCCTTGCAAACCAAATATTACTCATGCATCATCCTCAACCTCAACTTTCACGGTTACTTCCTCATCCTCCTCTTCAACTTTTACAGGTATATCATCGTCCATTCCAATCCCATTCTCATTATAGTCCTCTTCCCTTCTATACCACATTCCATTCCTAGCAATATTCATATTTAAGTTCTCTTATTCTCCACTTGAGAATGAATTCCCTTGCTCGATATACATCATCATTATGTTTGAGATCCACTTTCAAAACATCCCCTTCCATTCGAGCATTCTTGATTTGTTGCTGTAACTTGAGATTCTGCTCAAGTAACAACCTATTTCGATGCTCAGAAACATTAAGTTCCCGCCTTAATCTCACAATTTCGTTCTCCATTCGATAACTATGTAAGAATTCAATTTGAGGAGGAATAGATACGGATTTGTATCCGGATCTGAAGGTATGATTGCTATTGTTATTGTTATTGAAGCTTTCATACTTATTCACTTGCTTTACTTCCTTAGATCGATCATATTGAGATGTTCCATGGAGGTACGATTTTAATTTAAGGTGTTTGGGGGTATATGGCATGAATCTGGGTTTATCTTTACCATAGTTGGATTGAATTTTACCGATAACACCGTTGTTCAATGGAGGGGAGCTTGCATACCACTTAGGACCATCAGGTGCGATATAAGAAGATGACATGAAAAATGGATTACTTTGTTCGGGTCGAACATATCGATCAAAAGTATCAATATGAGGATTCATACTGGGTGGCGACATCCCTTTTCTAAGTGACATATAGCAAATCATCAACTTGAAATATAGTATGAACAATATTTAACGTGTGGTATGGAAGATGAAGAAGAAAACCTCAGTTTGACAATGCGTCTCGTTCTTATATACCAGGTATCCAGTAGAATAAGGTTGACCATGCACAGCTTCTCTACCACCACATCTCAGCAAACATTACTGTTCTGTAATGTTCAAACATCGTCATGGGAAAAGGGAAAATGACGAAATTAATTGGAAACAAAGTTCATCTCAAGGTGCCACATGGAATAAGTGATGAATATAATTCCAAGTCGCATGCATCTTGTACCGCCAATGCGGTGTACTGTGTCTTACTTTCTCTCTATCTCCACTCCTCCACCCCCCTCACTCCATTCCGTTTCCACCTATCCCCTAGATGGACCCCTTCCCTTCACCGGGTACGACCTTCTCACCCTTTTTCACCCTCTCGATCAACTCCCTCACACCCTGCTCACCACTGACCTTATGCACCCTCTTCTCGAGTGTTTCCAACTTCTTCAACTCATCAGGTAAGACGATTTCTCTAAAGTTGAACTCGGGGAACTGTTGGGGATTCAAGGCGAGTTCGACAGCAGAAGAGAATTTAGCTGGGTGAGCGGTAGATAGAGTGATCCAGTATGAGTCGGGTCTATACACACCCATAACAATAAGGAATCAGTAATCGGTGACATCCGAAACAAAGAAAAGGAATTATACGTGACGTACGACTTCTTCTGGGATCTTTCGGTTGCTGCTAGACCAACGGCAGTATGGGGATCAACGACGTATGGACCGTATTCCTGACGTTTATAGTATTTTCGAATTTCCTCAAGGGTCTAAAATCGTGAAATGTATCAGCAACACAACTGATAGAAAAAGGGTTCTGCACCCACCTGATCATCAGATACTCGCTCTGACCAGAAATCCCTCCCAGCAGCCTCTTTGATCTTCTCGCCCAAATCGACTTTGCCGTTCTTTTTCAACTCGTTCATCCATCCATTCAACTTTTCTTGAGCTCTTGATCTATCCTCTACTTCATCCTTTGTAGGGTTTTCTAACGTCTCCAGAGCGAGATAATAGAGTAATCTCTCGAAATTACTCGAAAGGAGAATATCCATCGCAGGAGAATGAGTAGATTTGACTGAACTTCCTCCTGCTGAAGTAGCTTGTTGACCATCTGATGATCCACTCACAGCGGCGGTTTCAGGTGCTTGTCCAGCAGTATTCTCTTCAGCTTCGTATCTACCAGTTCTAAAGAATCTTTCTAAGATATCATTCTCGTTGGTAGCTACTACAAGATGGTTCATTGGTAACCCGAGTTTTTTAGCAAACCACCCAGCTAATATATCCCCAAAGTTTCCTGTAGGTACTGTAAATTGAATATCACCTGATTCTCTAGCTTCGAAAGGTAATTGGAAATAAGCCGAAAAGTAATATACGATCTGAGCTAAGATTCTAGCCCAGTTGATAGAGTTGATCGCTCCGAGCCGATGGGTGGAGTTAAACTGTTTGTCAGAGAAGAGGGTCTTGACGATAGATTGACAGGTATCGAAATCTGAGTTTTCGACTGCAACGCAATATACGTTTTCGTCTGGGACGGTAGCCATCTGAGCTTCTTGAATAGGGGAGATTCGTCCGTCAGGATAGAGGATGAAGATGGTGATGGATGGTTTGGATCGAAGACCGTAGATTGCGGCGCTACGAAAATGCCATGTACAAAGGTAAGCTGGAGCGACACAAACTCAAAAATTTGAATGATGTGTATGATTCTCGAGGGAAACTCACGATCCGGTATCTCCACTCGTGGCACCAACAACAGTCAACTCCTCTCTCTCCTCTTTACCCTCCTTCTCCAAAACACCATTCCGTCTTTCTAAGAAATACCTAAATAGTTCACCAAGGAACTGCAGAGCGACATCCTTGAATGCCCAAGTGGGTCCATGCCAAAGTTCCAATACCCATTCTTTCTCTCCTGTCTGTCTGAGCGGGGTGGTCTTATTTGATCGGAAAGTAGAGTATGAAGTGTTGATGATTGATTTGAGGTCTTCGGCGGGTATGACGGAACGAGGGATGAACAACGATAGGATCTCGAATGATAATTCGGGGAAGGAGAGGTTGGACCATGATGTTTGCCAGTCTGATGGTAGTGAAGGAATGTGCGAGGGAATGTAAAGACTGCATTCAAAGTTCATGTCAGTAGTTGAAGTTACGATGAGGTTTAAACTAGCAGTAAAGTAAAAACAGTAATGACTCACCCTCCATTGGGTGCCAATCCAGTCAAAACGGCCTAACACACCAAACACGAATCAGCAATTGACACTTCACCATCCACGGTTCGCGATTCGGGGTAATACCGAAAACGATCCAAAAATCTCACTTCTTCAAAGGACAAAGTCTCACTTCCTCCTCTGGTGGAGAAGTATCTCATCTCAGGTTGTGACATTTTGGCTTCGAGGGGTATGTATACGAGAGATGATGTGATAAGTTATATGTGTTACAGTTGTTGTTACTTTTACATCTGGTATTTCATCTTTCATCTTTCGTCCTCGCAAGCGCCGGCTTTTTTTTTCCGAGTCAGGTGAAAAAGGACGTTACGTAATTGAACATTTCAATGCATGTTGATTCATCTCTTCGTGAGTCTACCTAATTACCTATATGAAATGCTATGGAATGGTATATAAAAAGCCTATGAAAGAACAAGACGACGATCCAGAAGAAGCAGAAATGCTATATGATATAAAGCCCAAGGCTACCGAAGAAAAAAACCATGACACCACGATCATAACCCTACGCCACTACAGGCAACCCATCCAAAACTTTGTTGAACCTCTCAACCGCAGCCATCTGCAGTAAATCCAATCTATCTTCATCCACCAAATAATTCGAAGGGGGAACCATCGTCTTATTGATATATCCAGCGTTGTGTAAGACAGCGGCAAGTTGATATAAGGGCGATAACATTTCACTGAGTGAAGCGACTTGTTGAATGTTGTTCTTATCGGGGAATAAGGCAGGTAGGAGTTGAAGGACTTTAGGTAGAGTTTTGGAATGTTCAGATAAGATTGATGATTCTCTTGGATCAGGGTGAGATCCTGAGGATAGAACCGAGGTGAGTAATTTGGCGGTATCGGTAGTGAGATCTGCCCAGTCAAGGTATAGCTATGGTAGTAGAGAAATCAGCATCGATTTTTGAGTTACAAGTTAGACGAACACTCACCTTGCCACCATACTCCCACCCTTCTGCACCTTTCCCATCCAATCCTTCGCACAACTTCCTCAACAAAGTTTTATCATCCCTGAGTACAGCCTCCGGAGCCAATTTCTCGATTAAGACTATATGAGCTTTATTCCACAATTTCGCTTTGAGCAAAGCATGGTATTCTGACCAAGCATCACCAGAAGATGATAAAGACGCTGCTCGAGATTCGTGAATCCATTCGATGGGGATCTTCAATCGTGAAGTCAAGAATTGTTCCTCTTCGCCGGTAGGAGTGGGATGTCGGAATATCAAATCTCGTAACGATTTTTCACGTCTGAATCATGATTAGACATTGGTCAGCTCAATACACTTGGCAGAAAGGAGAATCGAGAAAGACCTACCCCTCGGAAGTCTCCAGATGCAAGAGAACAAAAGCAGCTTTCGTCCATTCCCCGCTATCTTCTAACTGACTGGCATACCCTTGAGTCAAAAGATCCGCAGAAGCTGAATAACCCTCATCATCCCTATCTTCGAAATCCCTCTTCTCCAAAACTCTCGAGAGGAGTAGATACAAATGCCATGATAATCTAACATCAAATGGTGAAGGTGAGGTATCTCTCGAACGTAGCACTTCGTCTAACGAAATCGTCACGTCCGAGTACAGTCTGATAAGGTTGTATAGTATATCGGTTGGTTCGTAGGTCGAATTCCATCTTTTGGTTTCACCACTAGTAGGATTTTCGAGATATGTCGGTAAGGGTCTTGCAGGAGGACATGAAGATGTCAAAGCAGAAGAGTACGAAGAAACAACATCGCTGATGGTATCTTCGAATCTATTTCCATACCACATATGTAAACCCAATGATCTCTTCCAATCTAATCCTTCGGCGATCAGTACATCGGGACATCCATCTGATCCTTTCGAAGCATCACCAGGGGAAATATCGGTGATCCCAGCTAAGAGAGCATATAACTTTCTGTATCCTTTGGCGATCAATGGATTGGCTTTATATTTAGACCAATCCTCTAACTGTTTCATCAGTTCTTCTCTGAAAACCTCTTCTCCTCCAGCTTGAGAGATCAAAGTGGCGAGTCTCATATCCCCGCCGTCCAAGGCGGACTGAACCGCTCTTTCAACTTGATGTCCACTGAGGTAGGTGAATACTTTGGCAGGTCGATCTTGTCCGTTTTTGGTCAGATCTGAATCAACTGAAGAAGAGACGGCATCTTCAAGCCATTTCGATAGAGCCAATTTCCTTCGTATGGAAGCTATACGCTCAACCAGTTCTTCAGGTGAATCAGGGGGAAGTTTCAGATCGAGCTCATCAAACAGCGCCACTCCAAGTCTGAATATACTAGCTTCGTGAGATCGATCACCGGCATCAAAGCGAGCAGCAAAGTCGCGGAATCGGATCGCACTGTCGATCGCTGCGTATGGTACGCCGTCGAGCGTCTCCACAAGGGTGTGTTCGAGATGTAAAGAGAGCAATCGGTGAGCTTTGTTGTTCTCGGTCTTGTCGTCGTTGGCGAGAGTTTCTACTTTTTCAATATGGATCAAAGCGTCCGAATCAGGAGTACTGCAGAACATTGATCAGTACTGATCATTAATTCACACTGATACCACTCACATTGTTGAGTTCGGGGCGCATATCTTCCCAGAATGTACCAATTCGCCATTAGGACCCCACGAGCATCTGAAAGACCTTCCTAATGCCAAACCAGCATCTACCTTTATCCCTTCTTCTGACTTAGCTACACTTTCAGATTCAGCTACACGTGCGTATTTTCGGGGTTGTCGAAGTTTAGGTGGGCTAACTTGAGATTCGCCGAAGGAGGTGCGCTGTGATACATAGATCAGTGAAAGCTTCTGTTGTGCAAGTGGTCCATATACTCACCTTGACAGCCCTTTGATCAAGCGATTCAATTTCCTCCCCGGCTTCACCAAAAAACGAATCTTTGTTTCTTTGCCTTACATCTCTTTTCCCGATTGCCGTCTTGGACTTTATTTGTGGTCGAGAGGAGAAGAAAGATGATTGCATTTCCCTCAACTTCTTCATACCTTCTACACCAACTTTAGATTTTATAGGTTGATCCCATGTAGGTAGGGATTTTGAAGGGATCTCCTCTTCATCCTCATCAATCTCGAAGGTGTCATCTTCCTCTTCCTCTTCTTCGAAAGGATCCTCTTCTAAACCTGAATCATGTTCACCTTCTGAAAAATCTCGTAATCCTTTCGTCGGGGGTAACATATCCTCATCTTCATCCCCATCACTCTCAGGGGTTCTAGAAGGACTTCTATCGGTTAAATCACTTTTACCCTTAACATGTTTTCCCTTCCCTTGTTGAGGCTCGACATCCTCATCCTCATCGCTCTCGTCAATACCATATCTGCTGAAATGCTCAACCTTGAAAGACCAAGTGCCGTCATCGGTATAACTAACAAACTCCGTATTGGGGATGTTTTTGACTCGCTTGAGGAATCGAACATATCGGGGATCAGAGGAATCTCGAATAGGCTCCTTGGTAGCTTTGTCATGGGCAAAGACGTTTTCGAGAGTGATTCGAGCAGGCACATTCAAACCTTGTCCTTGAGGCGCTTTTGCAGGGTAATCATCGGGGTAGACGGACAGTTCAGATTGGTCGAAAACGATGATAGTACCAAGTAGATCCTCGAGAGGTGCCAGAGTGAGATCAACAGGTTCGAGGAAAGTTACTTCACCGAAACCGCGGCGACCAGCAGTGAAGTTGTGGAGTTCGGATAGTTCCTGTCTGCTGAGCTGTTGCAATTTTTCCAACTTGGGTTTACACCAGTATTCACCTTTCTTTGGTGCACGTTCAGATCCCGATACTCGGAGTGATGATTCCGCCAGAGGAGCAGTACGTCGAAGTGGTGAGTCAGAGTTATCAGATCGACCGTTTCCATTGGCAGTAGGTGGGTTGAAGAATAGAGTAGCCGGACTGCCAGGTGCAATGGCGCCTCTTTCGGGTGTAGGTTGAGCGAGACTACCCGTTGAATTCCTGAGAGCGGATTTACCCAATACACTTTCAAGCTGATCTCCACTTCCACTGGCGGAAAGGACCTTAGGGGTAACGGTCAACTTCTTGATGCTTGGTCGTGGGACGAAGGCATTGGGAGTGAGGGCGGTATCAGTCAAACCTTTGTACCTATCCGGAGCAGCAGGAGAGCCGAGGACGCTTGATTGTCCAGGGGAGCTGAGACCACCAAGAGGAGTTCCAGATCTAGCGGGACTTTGGGATCCAGTGATGGGAGAAGCAAAACCTCTAAGCTTGTTGACCTTTCCTTTGGTGCTAGGTGTGAGTCGGTAAGATGAAGCGGTAAGAGGGGGAAGAGCAGGTTTCTTGGATTGAGAGCCGTATTCAAGCTTCTGGCCATTGTACTGGAAGAGCTGGTTGTTGCCGTAGGGATTTTGATCAATGGAAGCGGTAAGAGAAGGTTGTTGTTGTTGTGGTTGTTGAGCGGTAGACTGACCTAAGCCACCAAATATGCTTCCACCGAGGTTAGATTGTTGTGCGGGTTGAGCGGCGGTACTACCGAAGAGACCAGTAGAAGCAGGCTGAGATTGACCAAGATTACCGAAGAGTCCACCGGTCGTACCGGTTTGCGCAGGCTGTTGTTGATTTTGTTGTCCGAATAAACTACTACCCCCGAACAATCCTCCAGCAGGTTTAGCAAGAGAGTTGTTCTGTTGCTGATTTTGCTGACCTAAAGCGTTGTTTGTGTTGCCAAAGAGACCGCTTCCGGTATTAACAGTGTTACCGAACAACCCTCCAGATTGTGCAGGTTGCTGAGCAGGCTGAGTCTGACCAAACAATCCGCCAGTCGCAGGAGTAGTGGTAGCAGGTTTAGCACCGAACAGACCGCCACCTGCGGAGGAGTTGCCAAATAATCCACCCGACGCAGGTTGCTGAGTATTTTGTTGCTGAGCGGGTTGACCGAAGAGACCAGTGCTGGGAGCGGCAGAGTTATTGGTGCTGCCGAAAAGACCTCCAGAGGCAGGTTGAGTGGTAGATGATTGGCCGAAACCTGCATTTTTCTATGGTCAGCTGCAACTCAGATAACATCAAACGATTTACTCACCTCCAAATGTGTTAGTAGGAGCCGCAGGGGTTGTTGTACTTCCAAACAATCCTCCAGCAGGCTTGGGCGCTCCGAACCCTCCGGCAGCAGGTTGTTGTTGATTAGTTTGGCCGAAAAGACCACCGGTGTTTTGTTGAGGTTGCGTTGAAGAGGCGCCTACACACACAATATCAGCTAATGCATGTAAGCGGCAAAGCTGACTTTACTCACCGAAACCACCACCAAACAATCCTCCAGAAGCAGGTTGTTGTTGTTGTTGTTGGTTCTGTTGCGTCTGACCAAATCCACCAAATCCAGTAGTACCTGTGTTACCAGTCTGGCCGAATGTACCTGTGCCAGCGGTGTTACCAGTAGATCCAAATCCACCAGACGTTCCTGCTCCAAATGCGGGTTTCGCTTGTCCGAATCCTCCAAATGTGCTAGTCCCAGCGGCGGGTTGCTGTTGTTGATTGTTTTGGCCAAAGACGTTCGAGGTACTGCCAAACAATCCTCCAGAGGGGTTGGTCTGATTTTGTTGAGCAGGTTGACCAAACAATCCCCCAGTGGTACCTGTACTTTGACCACCGAAAGGAGATTGGGTTTGTTGTGGTTGAGATTGACCGAACAGCCCTCCTGAGGTGTTGTTGGTAGGAGTAGAACCGAAGGTATTATTGGTTGAACCAAAAGTGTTTCCTGTACTTCCAAATAACCCACCAGCAGGTTTAGCACCGAAAGTTGATGTCTGTTGTTGTTGTTGTGGTTGGCCAAATCCTCCAGAAGCAGGTTGACCGAATCCTCCTGTTGACGCACCGAAAGTATTAGTAGGTTGTTGAGTTGCTTCTTTCCGATTTTGCTGATAATCTAATGCTCTCAATTCTTCCCATGATACTCCTCTATAAGGGGGCATTCCAGTGATGGAATGGAACAGGTGAGGTGGTCCATCTTTGCCCATAGCAGTGGTTGAGGGATCACCTTGCCATGTTGGGAAGTATGCTGGGGAGGCAGTACCTTGAGCAGGAGGTGGTGGAGGAGGTGCATCAGCACGGTAGGTTTGAAGTTCGTTGGGACCTTTTAATACATCTGAACCAGGTGCGGAAGCGCCAAAGGTTGTTGTAGGCTTAGCGCCAAAGAGAGTCGATGTAGCACCGGAACCGAACGTTGAGGTAGTAGCTGGTTTCGCACCGAATAAAGCTCCGGATGTGTTTGGTTGGGTAGAACCGAAACCCCCACCGGTGTTGGTACTTCCAAATAATCCACCGCCAGCTACGGTATAAGGTCTGAGCATAGATATGGCAGAAATAGGAGAAGGAGACTCACCGTTTTGTTGCTGAGGCTGACCAAAGGTCGATCCTGAAGCTCCAAACGTAGGTCTAGACGCACCGAAAGCATTGCTTTGCTGTTGGTTTTGGGTGCTCGCACCGAAACCACCTGAAGTCGAAGAATTAGTAAACGAGTCGTAAACGTATGGAGATGACTTACCAAAAGTTGCTCCAGTAGATGATGTTCCTCCGAATAGCCCACCACCTGTATTTTGTTGAGCGGGCTGTCCAAACCCACCCGTATTGGTCTGACCGAATCCTCCTGTATTTTGTTGTTGCTGACCAAATCCACCACTTCCTCCGCCTCCAAATAACCCTCCACCGCTTTGTTGCTGTTGTTGATTTTGCTGTTGATTATTCTGACCCCATGACGAAGTACCTCCGAACATTTTGCCTGGCTGTCTCGTCTGTCTATTTCTATCCTTCTTTCACTGATCTAATCATGAAATCCCTTCTTCACGAGTTCGAATTTGAGAATGCAGGAGATGCGCTGAGCAGAAAGCCCTTGCAGCCACAGAATTTTCTGGTCAGAGCTGTAGGAGAGGTGTGAGGTAGGGTGGCGAGGTGATGAGGATGATTGAAGGATGTAAGTGAGGAAATAGGTCAAACAGGTGGCCGTCATATATATAACGACGAACAAGGTTGAATCCCACTTGGGGACTGATCAAAACGCGTGGTAGGATCATCTCAACGACGGGGTTATACGGCCTTATAGGATCTTATGGCTGCACACCATAGACATCCCAGCTGAATGTGGCACTGGTCTACGAGTGAGAGAAGATGAGGATACATGCACGTACACAATGCTTTACACATATGACTTATAGATGATCGGCAAGAAATATACTATCGACACATTGCACGCCTCATTCTCGTTCTTCATCCTGTTCTCCCTCTTTCCAACTCCATCCTCAACCTATGGACCTGGCCTTCCAACTTTAACCTCTCCTTATCCAGATTAGCTTTGTCTCTTACTAGATTACTCCTATCGTTCAATCCATCATGTATCCTCATGTCATACTCTTTCCTTTGATCCTCGTTGATCTTCTTGAATCGTTCTACCTGTGCTCTCAACTGGTCATTTTCACTCTTCAACTTGTCCGTATACTCCAGCGACCTTTTCAGTTCCACTTGGATTGATTCATTTGATATCCGTTCATTCACTAATTCTACCATTACCGAATCGTATTCCTTCTTCAAACATTTGAAATTCTCATGGATTTCCTCTAGACTTTGTCTTTTCGTAGCTGATATCTCGGCCATGTATCTTTCCTTCTCACTAACAGCTTTCTTAGCGAGGAGATAAAGCCTTTGGTATTCTTCGTCGTTCTCGTACCTCATATTTAAGAGTAAACTCAGATCGTGCTCGATCTTATCATAGCGATTGACGTTGACATTCTCGGTCTTATCGATGATAGAATTTTGGAGAGTGAGATCGGTACATGCGGTAAGAGGTGGGGTAAGAGGAGGACTGTGGTCCGTTCGAGGTCGTCTGTTGGGTGAGGATGAAGTTCGAATTGTACTTGGCTTTCTTGGATCAGGTGGTGTCTCCGGTGCCGTGGCCCAACGAGTTGATTCGGCTGGTTCACGTAAAGAGTCCATGTCGTTGTTGGCAGAGACTGCAAGTTGTATTGTGAATTGTTTGTTAAGAATTAGCTTGGATGAACGCGAAGGTGTTGAGAGAATGAGTGGAATGCAATTGATGATGAATCAGTGTGTAAGGTTATATGTTGTCATAAGCTGACGATACCATATTGATCACTGACCGATTGAATG